>NW_009620545.1:0-13881 GCF_000690535.1 Cariama cristata | reverse complement strand
ATGATTCTATGATTCTATGATTCTGCTTGACCATCTGTAATACCTGAGTGAATAGACAAAACTACATGAATATAAGAAGAAAGAGCTAGTAAAGTGGGTTTCAATTACTGTGGCTTACAGAGGTTTTTTGGGTGATCTAAACACCCAATAGACACCCTTCACATCCAGAGATGCTGTTTACTTAATTCACACCTGAAATAGCAGGAATATATTTGAATCATTCTAATATTCTAAAAATCAGAATGAAGAATTGCAAGCATATGCAGTATAGAATCACAGAATCGATTAGGTTGGAAGAGACCTCTAGGATCATCGAGTCCAACCTTTGCCCTAACACCACCATGTCAACTAGACCATTGCACTAAGTGCCACATCCTGTCTTTTCTTAAACACCTCCAGGGATGGGGACTCCACCACCACCCTGGGCAGCCCATTCCAATGCCTGACAACCCTTTCTGTAAAGAAATGCCTCCTCATTTCTAGCCTGAAATTTCCCTGGTGCAGTTTGAGACTCTGCCCTCTTGTCCTGTCACTAGAGGATGTAGTCCTATCACTATAAAGGTCTTGCCACATTTTTATGAGTTTCAACAAGATATATATCAGAACTGAGCTCCTTGTTGTCCTTGTTGCACTTGATAATCAAAACAATAACTCACAGACACAATATTGAACAGGAAGAACTTGCCTAAACCATCCTGGGGAGGCCTCAGAATCAGAGCTAGTCTGTCTCTTCAATGGCTAATGGGCTGTTCTGTAACAGAGCAGTTACTGTTAGATAAGGTTCTCCAGAAGGATCTATTGATTTTAGAGATTTCCAAACCAGTTCCCATTTAAATTAGAAGAACCTGATTTTTATGAACTGGTGAATATTCACCATCTGATATCAAGACTGCCATTATTATATTTACAGGGAACATATTTCAGTTAAGTCTGGATTTATCTACCACCCACTCAGTGAAACTGCAAATGTGTTCTTAAGATGGAAGGCAGACAGGCTGGCAGATACTTCAGAAGCAGAGTGAAGATAGCCCAGTGCTGTGGATGGAGTCATGCACTTCACTCATAAGAAAGAAGCAACAATATACTTTATTGATATAACAAAGATCAGTGGTAAATGCGACAGTGGTTTAACAAGATTTAATGGCAAGGTACAAATGATTATTTTCTGAACAGAGGACAGGATCAGAGAAAACTGTCAGGGAGACTCTCCCATCAAGTCATGAGGTTCAGAAAGGACCCCCTTGCTTTCTAAATTCCCTTTCAGAGAGGAGTCTAGGTGCAGCTGGATCCACTCCTAATCCCAAACTTGGTCCATGGTTTATGTCTAAAGGATTATAAATGTGCCATCAATCCTTTATATCACTTAGCTAACATTTCGAAGTTTAGCATGCTATTAATCACTTACCAAGAATCTGATGCAGCAACGAATCTCTCAACCTCAAGGAGTAACTGTGAGAGGCGTCCCTACTCAAGGGGAGATCCTGGCGTGCAGCCCACTGCCATGCAGGAGAGCTCAACGGGCCCTGAGCTGTCCACTATTTGTAGAGTAAGATGACTGACTTATATTTGCAAGACATCTGGTTATGCCATCTTCACATAGGTCCAGGTTCTTCTGCTTCTGGGCTGAAGTCAAGGAGGTAGTAAGACAAACTTGTAATTATTCCAAGCTCATCTCACCTGTGAAAACTGTGAGCTGTGCTAGAAGTTAGAAATGACAAAATGCATGATTAAGGTAGCTTTCTTCCAAGGCTGCACTTTAAGTAATGTTATAAATATAAAGAGGAGAACTCAAACTGAGAAAACCTCAAACTGAGATTTCTTCGGAAAGAGCTGCCTTGAGCTACTTCAGAAATCAGCTAGTATCTCTTAAGATCTTCATAAGTATAGCTTCATTTCATTCAGAAAGAATGTTTCGGATATTTTCATAGTGTAGGAAACCTGGTTTGCTCTTTTAAATTTTCTTGTGTGGCATAATAACGTTAAACTGTATCACTCAAAGAGAAAAAGACCTCCAAGAGATCATCAAACGCATTAGCCTTTCCTTGGTAGTTTGTTATTGCATTAGCAACTTTGACATTTGTCAACAAGTGGCACAATACTTAACCCAACACAGGTGAAAGCAAAAATCACGCCCACTGTTTTCTTTTGCCATAGTCTTCTCTTTGTCAGTAGAATACATAGACATTGATGGTATTTGAGGATTGTGCTAGAAAGGTACTTTTTAAGGCTATGATTAACTAGCTGATAGCAGTGTTGATTTAACTTCTTGCCTGATTATGAACACAATTCACAACTGAAACTTTGTCATTTAACCAACACAACAGTAATAATTTACCCTACAATACTATGTGTGGAGCAGATCTTTTTTTCTCTAGTGCAGATTCATGTTTCTCAATTACTACTGCAGGAAGATGTTAACACACACTCCTTACAGGACATCACAGAGAAGGTATAGGAGGAAGAAAGTATTTTTAAAATATAGAAACAAAATGGCAAGCATAATCAGCAAAATTGCAATCCTGACAATTAACTGTCTTCACATTCCCTTGGCATTTATATTTGAAAAGTGCATTGCTGCTCAGTGTTATGTTCTAATTTCAGTTGGGAAATTATGTTTTCCCTCTCTGATTCAATTTAAAATTCTTTGGTATACTCTGTTCTATTCCTAAATTGGCTGTATTTTAGTAGAAAATTAAGACACTCCCTTAAGTACTTTTTTTTTCAATAAAATTATTTGGAATACTCTCTGTGTGAAAAAAAATTCTATGGGAGAGTGAAACCGATCTCTTCAGTTTTCTCTACTTCTCTTTCTTTTCCTAGCTCATAAAAAAAAAGTCCGCAGCTGCAATAAGACTTCTCTTATCTGGTCGTAGCACTTTTTGCCACTGGACCACCCCAGCCTGATTCGGATTGTTTATATTGTATTTTTCACGTCATGACTGCGCAGTGTTTCAGATAGGAAAAACATCGATGATTAATATGTCATAGTTGGGATCAATTACTGCGAAAATCTGGTAGAAGAGACAGAACCTGCTGCTTGAAAAGCTTCATGTGTGTTGTATGGAGCTACTAGCAGAAGCTATACTCAAAATATTAGGTCCCCAAAACTGTGATTGAAAGAAAATGAGCAGTGTCATGTTCACCTGGATTTCCAAGATGTCTTTTACATAACTTGTCACTGAAGGCCCATTAAAAAAAGAAGTAATTATGGGGTAAGAACGAAGGCGCTCAATTTTATGAAATATTGGTTGAAAGTTAGTAAATAAAGAGCAGAAATAAACAGTTTTCATGGTTAAATGACAGATGTCAGTAGAAATTCCTAAGGGAATCTGGAAAAGTGAGATATCAAAAGTGAGTATTATTGAAATATTTAGGATAGTGAAGATGAAATCTAAGTATAAAGAACTTCAGGACGTCCAAACAAGACTGAGTGGCTAAGCTCTAAAATTGTAGGTGGAATTTAAAAGGTTAATACCAATTGACTAACACAGATGGAAAAAAAAAAAGTAATTATTTTCGATGCAGAATGAAATCTAGGAGCTGTAACACATAATGGTAGGAAAATGTTAGCTTGGTGATCGGTAGTGGACAGTAAGTAAATCAAATGTGGAGAATATTAGGAAAGATGACAAATACAGACAATATCATTAGGAAACTATGAATCCTTAGTATGCCCACAATTTGGATGCAATGTGCAGTTTTGGTTACCTCATCTCAAAAAGGATAAAGAAGCAGAGAATATTCAGAAAATGCCAGTAAATATAATCAAAGATGAGGAACAGCCTGTGTACAAGGAGCAATTGCATAGATTAAGACTCTTCAGGCTGGGAAAGAGATGAGCAAAGGGAAATACGCTGCTGGAAGTACATAACATCCAGAGTCAAAAAGGGTAAGAAGAGAGTTTTTGTTAATTGTATCTTCTAAAACAAGAATTAGACTGTGTTAAATGAAACATAAGGTTCAGAACAAACACAAGGAGAAAATAAATAATATAAAATCTTCACTGTTTTTTGTTATTTTATTCATCAAACAATATAATCACTTCCCCACTTTTCATTTACTTAAACAATGTCTATTTTTTCCAAAACTATTTCATCTTTGTCTTCTTTTAAACCTCAGACCTCGTCATGGTGCTTCTCTTTTAAATTCTCCCAATTATTTTTTTCTAAATTCCAGGGTTTTTTTGCAAAGAATATTTTATTATTAGACGAAGAACAGACTTATTTATTATTGTGGTGACTTTTATATTTAAGATAAGGGCAAAACCAAACAGGACTTTTTATGCAGACATTTCTGTCTCTCAAAAGATCAGCTGACTCATCTACGGACAAATCTGCAGATATTTCAGAGCTTCAATATGCAGAAAACAAGATCACAAGAGCTACAAATATATATACATTTGCAATAGACAACATGGAAGAGAATAGGCTACGAAAAGCCTTTGTTTCTTTTTCCCTAAGCAAACTCACTGTATTTTCTTACCCTTTCAGTGCTATCTGACAAATGTTTACTGTTGAAAAAGGGAAAAAAATGTTAATGTGCAGTGATGTGTCATGTGCCTGATGCTGTTCTTCAAATCTATTCTTAGATTTCTAGCACAGAAACCTTGAATAGCTTCATATTCATAAGGTCAGACACTTGTAAAATCCTGTATTTTAAAAAAAAAGAAAAGGTTCTTGACTATGTATAGTTCATATATGCCGTATATTTTAAGACTGACAGAAAACTGGCTGCTTCTACTCACAAATACCAATCCGTAGCAGCAGTTTTAGATGTATTTTTGGCTAACATTTGACAGAAGCTACTTCAGATGTCTCTTTCAGTTCTGATTTTTCATCTTTCTCTCTGTATACCTTCTGTTTGAAGAGAAGTCACCTTGAGTGGCTTAGGGATCAGGGTAAGCTCATCCGAAAGGTTGTGATATGATAAATAAATCCTGCCCTACTCCTGCACAGACCTGAATCTACGTCTGTAGAAATGCAACTACTGAGATAGGAAGTCCCTCCACTCATGAAGCTCCACCAAGAGAGACTCCATTACAGTTCTCTGTGATATACAGGAGTGTACCTGGAGGGTCAGAAGGGAAATGTCGTTCTGCTGTGAGGCATTCACTCCTGTCTTCTTCCTCTAGGGAAGTCATACCTGAACCACTATTTTCTTTCATGATGGGTGAGGTGGAGTCCTTATCTTGAGTTCCCAGCTGCATTCTGGGATGGAGTCAAGGTCTTTGAGTCTATAAATATGAAAAGAAACTACCTAAGTTCTAAAGAGAGATGGGGCCTAAAGTTGTAAAAGTGAGTACAGATAGAGGTGAAGTTTGTTGCAGCAGCCCTGCAAAAGCTTCTGCTGGCAGTTCAGAACATTTTTTCTTCCTCCCCTGCAGGCCACCTCAGTGAAATTCAGTTCATTTTCCATGGCTGTAACCATTCTAAATCTAGTGCTAAGTATGTGCACATACAAGTAATTGAAAATTAAGAAAGTATATATTTTCTTCTCCAGAAAGTCATAATACAGACTGTCATTTGTGTTCTTGCAGACTATTAGAGATTTGCTCACTGATTTTATTATGGCATTTGTTATTAGCAAGTCTTAAGCCATCTAGGTACAAAATAATCTAGATTAAGTGTTTTCAAATGGTTTTCAAGACTAGAAAATTCTAAAAGTATGGAATGGATTTTCCTGTTTGTTTTGAAAGACTAGTGGTTCCCATATTAGATAGTGAAGAACAACAGTGATTCTTGAAGTCTAAGGATTACCATTTATTTCAGCACAAAATTAATTATTTGTAGCAATTTCCCTAAGCAACTTAAAAATGTATATGTATCATAACAATATGAATGGTTTAATTCAATGCTTTTCAAAATTTCTTCCTTTGACAACAAAAACACATATTTAGTTTAGAGTCAGCAATTACTGTGATGATTAACTCTTAAAACATATAGCAGTTTTCTTCGCTTAAAAAAATCGAAGTGCAAGTCTTTTTTTTATTTTTATTTTAAAATTATTAGCAATTACTAGCAACTTACATTCATATCTAGAGAAGTGCCTGGAAGCTTGGATACTTAAATATTAACCTAATTGTTATCCAGCAGTCCTACATGAGTTTTAGGGTTTTTTCATTCTGATGCTCCACCTCCATATAGTAACTAAAAAGTTCAGGTGGCTGTTTGCTTTGATGAAGGTTATGATACTGAACAGAACTTAATAGGGAAATAAAAAGGATTTTTTTCTCCAAGTTATCCAAACCCTTCAGAATTAACAAGAAACCTTTCACTCTTCTTCCTTGGAGAGAACTGATTCAGTGCCAAGTGAAACGATCTTAATGTAACCTTTATTACAGATAGTTTTCCTCAACAAAGAGGCCTATTTCACTTTATAGTTAGGAAGAACTACGAACTTGGTGTTTCCAACCTCTAGCCTAATAAGTACTAGTAAAAAAAAAAAAAAAAGGCAGAAACAATCCATAAAAACCCCAGTCTTTGTGCTTCTTGCTGTACAGTCAAAAAGTTGAATGTTGTTTCTAGGATAAGGATCTTGTTATCTGCTCTGTTAAGTATAACAGATATAGAGAGATCTGTGCTGAAAGAGTTTAGGAAAATAAGGAAACATTGAAAGTAAGGACACATAGTGAAAAGAAGATTGTTTAGTGCATAACGAAATAAAAAAGGGGATCCTCACACAGGAAAGGAGTTGTGAGAAAGTATGCAAATATGAGGTAGGGTTGATTAGAAACAGTAGAGTGACTGAACCGATGAGGGAAAAACAAAGAACAAGTGTTTCCTAAAACATTTTTATTCATTTAGTTGTCTGTTGTGTTCTGTTTCTTACTCTGGTAGAAATTGAGTCTTTATGCTACTGTATAGTAGCAAATAAATTAATATAGATACACTTTGTGGAAAATGTAAACAGCAGGAGTACAGGGCAATGCAAGCCTTGCTTTTCTGTGACAAGGTAAGGCTTTTAGTCTTAATTCATAATCCTTGACAGTGCTATTATTCATTAATTGCATGATAGACAGTACTGATAGCAAAGTGGTTTGGTAAAAACAAATGGGTTATTGTAATATGTCGTTATAAGATACCCAGGTAGCACATTTAGGGCATGGAGATTGGGAGAGTTTTCATTCATACAAAAGATTCAGAATTTGAGATTGACTTAGTGAAAGATTGTGGAGCAGAACACTAATAGTCTGAAAATACAAAGTTTTACAAATGCAAAAGTACAAACGTTATCCAATTTCTGCAGTGAAACAGGATACTGACTGCATGACAGGAAGGAAACCAGACTAGATTTCTGGGGCTGGCGATACATTAACAACAAGTAATAAACATGTCAGAGGTTCAGTTGATAATAAAATCACAGAAAAATTCGTTGGAAGGAAATCTAATTTAATCCCACTTGCCCTCACAGTGAAATTACGACTTAAACTAGATCAGATCAACTGAGTCCTGAATGTCTATAATTTCCTGGTACCTATCAATAGTAGTTTGTACTTTTTGACATGGTATTACAGAAAGAGAGGATTAGCTGCCTCTCATCTATGTATGAGAAAATGCAAAACAGCCAAAAGTTTCAGACTGAATGTTTCTTTACAGGCAATTGCCTCTGAGAAATTCTATTTCAATCAAAATTTGAGAAATTATTCTTGACCTTGGCTGAGATTGACTAAATTATTTGGAACCTTAAATTAAAATCCCAAATATCAGACATATAGAACATTAATATTTCTAGTGTTCAAAAGGAAGATTTATAATCACACTATTGGATATGAGTAATTATAGCATGCCTTGAATATTCTGTTGTAATGGATTGATCTGGATAGGTTAACGTACTAAGTTTCTAGATCAGAAAATTCCATATGTTTGGTGTAAATGCAAGTGTTGAGTCAGGAAACGTGACTAAAGTGAACATCTGTAAGCCTGGCTATTTTTGGCCTAGAGAATTTTTGGTACTAAGGACACTTAAAAAAATTTAAAACTATTTTGTTTATTAATAACCTTCCATTATAGTAAAGTTTTGCAAAATTTTTCCAACAAGCAGCAAATATACTTAAAAATTTAAGGGAAGAGCTAGTGGGATGGGCAACATTATTCTCTTGTTTATTGAATTTGCTGAAATAATTCAGATAAACATTGCATGCTTTTTTAAAATTAGTTTAATTTATTAAACACTACATTAATTTAAAGTTTAATTTTAAATTTATTTGAATTAATTTAAATTAACCCTTAAAATTTAATGTTTCATCTCAGAAATACCCAAACTTTCAAGTCTTCTAAAGATTATTTTCTTCAAAATTGCCACTAAGCGGTATTCCTGCTAGGTGCAAAACTGCCTCTCTGTGTTTGTCATGAGATTTTTTTCCTTGCAACAGGTTTAGGGCAGAAAATATAATGAGATTACTGGAGTTAATTCAAAAGTTATTTTCTCCCCAGCATAAACTGCTTGTCTTCTTAACTTTATTGTATGCTATTAGGAGTAGAAGACATCACCAAAGCAACATAAGGGCAGTGACAATGGTGTGTGATAAAGAAAGCACAGCTGGGCATGTCACAACAGACGATGCTTCCAGTCATTTCAGCAACTCTTGTTGCACGCGTGTCCAGCTTGGATTGGCAGTAGCCTGTCTCTATGCCAGGGCAACGTCAGAACACCTCAATAATAACATGAAAAAAAATCTCATTGATCTCTACAGAATATTGCTGTTATTTCAAGATTTATTACTTGCAAAAAGAATGATGGACAATTATTTTACACAGTATATTCTCAGAGCATTGGCATCTTGTCCAAAAATATTATAATTCTGAGACTTCAGGAGCATCTAGGTTTTAAACATGAAGGAGAAGAGCTAAAGCAATGTTCTAATGAAGCGATGCCTAACGCTTCACAGAGTTGGTAAGCTTTCCTTCATGCTGCTTTGGTCTTTATTTCTGATTGATAGTGTTGTCCCAGTTTCTTCTGGGCCAGCCCCATCTACAGGAATGATGTCAAGGAAAGAAGGGTCTTTTAATTTAGGCCTGTGCAGGAGGACTGAAGATTCATGTGGCTTAAGTCCTTTATCCATCCTCTTTCTTCATTATGCCTCCAGGATGCAGATCAGGACCTGGACTTTGGTGTTTGTAGAGCTGCTTTTTGTGTTAGTCTCCCCCGTTGCCATGGAAATCATCTAATGCATTTTTGGCAGTTTTCATCTGTTGTTAAGCACTCCAATCTGCTTTCATGCCATAAACACAATACTGCTCTCTTATAAAACACAGACTTTCCAGTATCAAAGCCCTTGTTTCTTTGCTGTCTATGTACTATCAGCTAATATCCTCTGTAGTTTTAGTTTCCCATTATCAGTATAAATGATCTCTTCCTAAATCTAGCTTGTTCATCGAATCGTAAGATCAAATAGCATTTTTTTACTGTAGGAACCAATATTTCTTATGCTTAATATGAAAAAGGAAAGATATACCAAAGCTACTACTGTAACTTGGGTCAAAATTTTTATGCTAATCACTGTATGTGAAATAAGAAAGAAGTATGATGTATGACTACATACAAAATAAGCAGTCACTATACTGAAATAGTATGTCAGGAAATAAACGGCAAATTACCACTAACAATACAAACTTACTCGGATTTGCACACACAAACAAGACTTGATTATATGCTTGGGTGCAGATATCATCTGGAAGAGGGTGAGTACTGCTCATGAACAAAGTAATAAGAGACCTTGAGTTCCTGGGGCAAGACTCCAGGAGTAGATAAGCAGGGATGTAAGCCTGTGTTGCCACATAGAATGAAAAACTGCTGCATCAAATAGAGTACAAAATATTTCGCCATACTCCTCAAATGAAGCAAAAGCAAGTTTCTTTTTGTTTTAGCAGAAGATAACCAGTACTGCTTTAGTTATTATTCCCACATGACTTTATCCAGATAAACATACTGTTTTGCTTTCACCTCATTTATGAGCTTTAACATTTCAAGAAATGAACCAAGTAACAAGCAGGAAAATCATGACATACATGAGGTAACTTTTCTATACAACATACTAGCGAGTCCCTAAACTGAAGTAGTGTGTCTAGATTCTGCAATTTAGAAGGTTGTGGACTGATAGAAAAGATTCCAGAAATTACATTATGAAGCTGGAACAATTATAGAAAAAAAAAAAAATGACCTACATCGAAAGACTGAAAGAGGAAACATTTTCCAAATACATAAAAAGTAGCTTATGGAGGAAATGAATGTTTCCAGAAGAGTAAAAGGGAAGTGGCTTAAATTGTAATAGAAGAGACTTGGTTAAAGGAGAACACTTAAAATATTCCTACCAGTGAAACTACTAAAATGTTGAAGAGAATCTTCTGGTGAGACTGTGGAGCCACCGTTGATGGAGTCTCAATCGTCGGAGACTTTTAAGAAGAGTTCAGACAATTATTAAGCAGAAATGACATAGGCATAATTAATCTTGCCTTCAGGTAAAAGAATAGATGCTTTTCATTTTGTTCTTTAAAGTTGTTTCTGTGATAGATGTCTACAGAGCTACTGGTTTCTCTTTCAGATTTCTCTTTTACAGGATACCTATTTTCATCAGAAAGCACTTTTGAATTCCATATTTCTTGCCTTTGACTGTAACACTCCTCTTTGACAAGTCAAGGATTAATCTTTAATTACAGGTATTGTATTTCAAAAAACAGTATCTCTCTGTCTATGGTGGGTCATCTTTGGCTGTAAAAATGCACAATTCAATCTTTCAGTGCCCAGGTGTGCAGATTAAACCTCTTTGATCCGATACAGGGACATCGGGCAGAACAACCTTGCGTCCCACTCATACATATGTACTTTCTGAGACTGAAAAGCTCATTTGTGTCCCCAGTGATGTGTTAGCATAGATAGCGCAGATGGTGCCGAGCAGCTTCTTGTGTCTCTTTATCAGGTGTTTGCTGTGTCTTGTTTTCTGCAGCACCTTCCAAGGTTACAGTTATTTCAGTCATCCCTCCTTTTTCATGCTATGGATCTGCCATCATTCATCCAGGGATCTGCTTTTCCTTCATTTTTCACTATTTTGGATAAAAAGCCTAATGAACTGGGATTCCCACTAAGTTGTCTTGTAGCTCACCCTGTCCCCTCATCCCACTGAAACTTTTGTACCACCTCTAGATCGGGAGTAGCCCTTCAAAAAACCTGAGGTACTCAAAGATCTGCCATCTATCTAGATTGTTCAGAAAGTATTACTCATCGTCTAGGGTTAAGCATCACTTTCTACTATTCATCTGACATTTTAGCTCGGACAACTGCACAGTGACCTACAAGAAGGAGGGGAGCTATTAGGTGTCTATGCCAAAGCATCCTGGAACGAATGTAGAAACTTCCCAGATATTCATAGTACTTCAAAACACAGCCAGGACAATATGACCATATTGCTTCTGGACATTTTAATCCCATAAATACAAAGATGAAGATTTGCAAGATCTTTTTTTCTGAGTAGCAAATGCTCCCTGGGTACAAGAGAGAACGGCAAAGGTTTACAGTAAGAGGAAAAACCTTGCAGTAGTATCTAAAGTCCTTTTGCAACTACTAGGATCTGATATGCTTTTATCTCTGCTGTTATTAAACTGTGTGACTACGGCATCCTGTATGTTCATCCAATATTACAAAACATGGTATCCCTTTTGCAGTGTGAAGAGCATAGGACACTGAATGCTTGTTAGCAGTAGGAACACAATTGATATGCTCTGGGACTGCTTTTTTCAGTTCATTTTTTTTCCTGAATGAAATTCAGTTCATGGACTCCAAGATTTCTCCACAACGTGAATTGAAGCATGGCAAATGGAGTTGATTGGAGATTCACTTCAAAAGCACATTCCTTCTCTAAACTGAAATGCTAATGTGCACTCACATTTCAAATTTCATCTCCTATTCTGAATCTTAATTAAACATGTAAGTCTAATATGTAGTTCTGAAATGTTTTGCATGAAAAAAATGGTTTAAAAATTTAATGTGTTTTCAGGAATCTTTTTGCATGTGTTTGTTGCAAAGACAGGATCTCTGGAGTGTGAACAACTTAAAAAAAGAATTGTTTACACAAAAAGAAATCCCTTGGCTTGCTAAATAACTTACTTAGCCCATCTTTTTAATGAACTGATCAATTCTTTTCTCTGTGCGCATGCTCACGCTATTATAATCTGACCTGCCCAAATGATTGCACTGAAATGAGTTAAGAAAAAAGAACTAAAAAAACCCCAAAAAACCCAGAAAAAGGAATTTCCTTTTTGACCTGTGCTACTGGGTGAGCTACAGAGTGAAAAAAAAAATAAATCTTTTGATCAAAATTGTATATTAACTGATTGATTTTCAAAAGTTATAAACACTAAATCTTCACATTTCACGTCAGCCAAAACTATCTGAAAAGGGCAACTTCTTCCATTACTGAAATACAACTCCACCTTTGCCACTTAAATCGACAGTCTTTAAATAGTGCTATTTAAGGGGAGGAAAATCTGGGGATATAAGTACATCTCATTGCAACTTTCAAGGAAACCTATATATATGGTACATAAATGTACACTTGGCACTCAGCCAAGACACCAGGGCTAATGTTCTGATGCTTGTAGAAAGTACTGTGGGGGTAAAATGATCACTGATTTTAGTTAGCTGATGTCTGAACAGCACTTTCAAGAGGTAAAGTATATTGTTTTATCGTTATTTATTTTATATCTCAACCAAAAGGACATGCATGTGATCGCAGATGAGACTCATTACGATACAAAACAGAATTAAGACTTTTTGGGTAAACTTAAAACTAAAAAGGCTAGAGGCAGGAAATGTACGACTGCTGTGGCATGTGGGAAGACACAAAACCTGAGGATGCTAAAGAAAAGTCAGCACTCTTATGAGTTGTGTTTTCTGCCTTCTGCTGGGCAGACTGACAGTTACTCAGTTACAACTTCTTGGTGTTAAGCACAGACAGATAAGATTGTCTCTTTAACCTTCATCCTTAAATGTCCATGTGTTTATCAAAGGCAGATCAGAATTCAACTCCTGCTCTTGCTGTGATGCTCCACATAGTGATACTCTGTAACATAGCATTGCAGAGGGTGCCCAGCCTTCTTTAAAAGTATGAATAGAGAAAAAATTTTTGCCTTTCTCTTTCGAGTATGTCATTGCTGCACAAAATTCAGTGTTTCAATATTTGTCCCATTTGGACATTTGACCCGGCCACTTCAGTAGAAGAATAGCATGTGACATGCTATTAGCTGTTTGGGCCTCTGGTGCCAGCTGAGAGCAGGGAAATTGCAAACATATGAAAACTTATAAGAAAAAAATCAGGTTATGTATTTCTTAAAGTTTGATGATTTTTCTTATTTTTTTTAAGGCTCATATTAGCTTTTTTCATTTTACTACTTGAAAATTAAAATAGTGTAACCAACACAGACATAATCTTACATGTTTCTTACCATTAAATCAAAGCTCAGAACAAGTGTTGCGTAAAAGATAGCTGTTGGCCAGTTAAAGCTCTGTTTTGGTTTGGGTTTTTTTCACATATAGAGATATCTAAAAATATGATTTAAGACTCCTCTAAACCTTAAGCAATATTAGCTGCCCAAGAACTAGTCATCTAGCTTCATCAGTCAATGAAGACAAAAAAACACCTCTAGGTGGGGACTTTTTAATCCTAAAATCCATGATCTAAAAAGTTAGCTCATAGAGTAGGCTTAATCTCTTCTATGCCACCTCAAATTGCTTATACCGTTATGTTTGCCACATAGAGAGCATAGGTCCTAATCTTTGTAGGCATTTGTGATTGGAAATGAAAGAGAATTCTAAAATGATTCAATAAATTTATCTGGATTATAATGAAATGTGTACAGCAAAGCTTCCATTAGGGCAGGTTCAGTGAAG
>NW_009620544.1:47531-59077 GCF_000690535.1 Cariama cristata | reverse complement strand
GCCCATGGATCCAGCCTGTCCAGATACCTTCCTACCCTTCAACAGATCAACGCTCCCACCCAACTTGGTATCGTCTGCAAACTGGCTGAGGGTGCACTCAATCACCTTGTCCAGATCCTTGATAAAGATATTAAACAGAACTGACCCCAACACTGAGCCCTGGGGAACACCACTGGTGACCGGCTGCCAACTGGATTTAGCTCCATTCACCACCACTCTCTGGGCACGGCCATCCAGCCAGTTTTTTACCCGTGAAGAGTACACCTGTCCAAGCCATGAGCAGCCAGTTTCTCCAGGAGAGTGCCAAGGGAAGCGGTGTCAAAGGCTTTACTAAAGTCCAGGTAGACCACATCCACAGCCTTTCCCTCATCCACTAAGCAGGTTGCCTTGTCATAGGAGCTTTCTGAGAGGGAAGTTGCTGATCTTCCTTTTTCTTGTCCTGCATCTCTGGTCACTTCCATCAGAAGCTACCAATGCATGTTGTGCCCTCACTGACTTGGCTTCACGGGAAGCAACTGTCAAATGGCAGAGTCTTCATGCTCAGTTCCTTCCTATTGGGAAAAGGAGAGGGGGAAAAAAAAAAAGTCAAAATGGGAGTATCTTTAAACTCTCTCTGCATAGACATTTGTATTAGATTGAGTGTTTCAGTATTCAACGGAAGAAGGGTATTGTGCTAAGTCCCTACATTTCATCCGTAAAATGGAGAACAGCATGAACAGACAGGATCTTGCGCTGTTTTCACTGCATCCTCTTCATGAAAAGAGAGTGTCACCGTTTAAGGTTGGGCAGCTGTGTAGCACTCCCTCTGACAACGCAGGATCTGTTGAGATCCCAGCCAGGGAGACTGGAAATACCCATCTGCTCTTAGCTGACCAAGAATGAGAGTCAAGTTTCATGGTAGCTCAATGTTGACGTAGCCAAGGAGTCAGGAGTAACAGTTTTGTCCGAGTCTTGTTCTGTATTTTGAACATGGAAAGAGGAAGGTGGTTGAGAACTGCTGTAGTTGCAAAAAAACTTATGAGCAAGTGGGACCTAAAAAGTCTGCTATTCATGCAGCTAAGTGGAGAGTTGGATGGAGGACTTGCTTCTGCGCAGAAATCTTCTTACTTTTTGCTCACTTCCCATGTCTTGCTCCTTGTTTCTCTTTCTTCTGTTTGTGGCCTCTCTTCCTTCCTCCCTGCCACCTACTAGCCCTGCTGTAGTCTTTTCCTGGAGCCCTGTTAACGTTTTACAAATTTCCCTCCAGTTCCCATGTTTCTTTTGGCTGTAGTTCAAGGCAAACTCCCCAGATCCAAAACTAATTTAGGGCTCTGAGCAACAGTAGCATTTAAATGTTGGCTTTGTGCCATCAGGCGGGCAGCCTCTTCACTGGGAAGAAATCTAATTCCAGTGTTTATTAGGTCAACAGTGGCCTCAGGGCTGGACTTCCTTTAATGTTGGCCTTTTAGTAATTGTAAGGCTAATACAGGAACTTGGGAACCCCCAGGAGCGTCTCAGAAGCCTGGCTCTGACCTTTTTTTGGGGAAGCAGGACTTGGATCCAACTTAATTTCTGTTAAGGAACATAGGGGAGCAGCCTGGCAAAGTGGAGCAGGAGGTGTTATTTTGACTTCCCAAGCAGCGTGTGTAAATCCTTCCACATTTATGCAATAGTCGACTTTGATTTCCTGCAAGTTTGTTTTAACGAGCTCTCCGGGGTAAGGACCTAGGTAGAGGAGGGCAAATTGTGCCCTGGTTAAGAAGTGACCTGGGACCAGGTAGGATCTGTGTTAATTTCTCAGTTTGGCCACAAGCTCTTTGGGAAGTCGCTTAGGGCTCAGGTTTCCAAGCATGAAGAGTGCCTGCGGTGAGAGATCCGAGTACTTTGTAATACCGAGAGTCAGGTCTAAATCTCTTTGGCCAAATGTGTAATGGTAGTTAAATGTCTCATTTTCCACTGATTTTTAAATGACTTAGGCATCCAAGTACTCATAGATTTGTGCTAGTGGGCTTCCGTTTTCTGCTTCTGAATTGAAGATAATACTTGCCAGCTTTTAAGAGGTGTTGAAATTGTTCATTAGTAGAAAAAGGCACTCTGACACAGTAGCAGTGGAGACCACACACATACCTACAAAGATGTGGCTCTGTAATTAGGCCATTTTGCTTTTTGTGCATCTTCCTCCCCCTGCCTCAGTGCTGTTGCTATTATTTCATTGAAGGTGAAGGTGAAACTAAATGTGCACAGTGTGAAATTGGCTGTAAGGGATCCTCAGGTGCTTTTCACTCTTGCAGTTAATTTTTCTGGGCTGTGAGTGTGAATGAACTGCGGAGCTTGCAGGTTTGTAGAGGTAGCACCTGAGACTTCCAGTTGAAGCAGAGAAAGAGTTTTGTGACCACTTTCTAAGTGTTGCAAGGGAGTCTGAAGTCCAGGTGCCGTGGGAGCTGGAGATCGGTGCTTTGTGAGCCGCCTAGAAAGCAAACGAATGTGGGTGGGCTGAATAGGGGCCGATGTACAGCATAGCTACCCCGCAGTAACCCCAACACTGACATTCTTGTCTTTCCTGTTGGCAATTCTATCGGAAAGAACTTACCCCGTCTGAGCCCGTAAAACATATTTGCGTTAAGCATGTGTTTCTGGGTGCATGTGTGTGTATATATGTGTGTGTGTATACATACATACATATACATATATATAAAAAATGTTACTGGTGAAGGTTTCTTTTTTAAGTTAATCCAGTTCTCTGGTAGGCAGCGCAGCTGCTGTGATGCCTCTGTGGTTGTGTGGTACCTCTCTCTTTGCCAGGCCCAACTCTGTTCTTCCAGCTCACTCTGGCCAGTTAATAATTGCCCCTTTGCTGCTCATCCTCTGAGGGTAACATAATATCATGTGTGGGGTTGTTTTTTAGAAAATGATGTACAGAACAACTCTCCTTGGCCCAAGATAGCTCCATTTATCTTGTGGTTTGTACTTTTGAAGTCCTCCTGCCTGTGGGATGGCAAAAATGAGCTTCTGCCTCCTTAGTGCCACAAAACCACACTGTGTATCCTATCCCTTCCCTGGAGAACTCCTCTGCTAAGCAGAGCTGTTGTAGTTGGCTTCCCAGTCTCTCGTGTGGCAGAGAACTGGAAAACTACAAAGCTGAGATGCTACACCGCTAACATGATGGCCTCTTTAGAGAAGACCAAAATAAACTCCTTAAAATGACCCTGTAAGAGAACAGTCTCTGTCTTGTCCAGGAACCTAGCCTTTTCTGTATCATGCCATAATGATGGGAAGAATCTGACTGCAGCCCGCAAAAGCCAAAATGGGCTTTTTTGGAGGCAGAACTCATCTCCTCGCACTATATGCCTGGACAACTGCAGTCCACCTAGAACATTAGGTTCCCTGAAAAGAAGGACTTTACAATGCTTGCATTTTTATGTCCTGAAAAGAAGTGTGTGACTGTCCATGTTGATGTGTTCTGGGACTGATCAAAACAGAGGAACTTGGCTTTTGTCTTAAACAGGTTAAATGAACAAAAGAATGTTCTGGTTCTAGTTTTGGAGAAAAGTTGGGCCTATGTTCTAAAGGGCAGACTGTCCTTACAGCTAGTCCAGTGCCTTGAGCATCTGCAAGATGAAAGAGGCCGGGTGATAATTTTCTTTGGGATAAACTTACTTAGCATATTTCAGAGAGCTAACGCAGGGTGAAACCTTGAAGGCCAGGTCAAAAATGGCTTCTGAATGTGTTGTGAGCAAGGTTATGGGTGCTTTGTAAATCCAGAGAGCACTGGAATAGCACTAGTGCAGTAATTACAAAGATTGTAAGTGGTGTGGAAGATGAAGCTAAAAGCTCAAGAAGCTTCTGAATCTAAAGAGAAAGGAGCCAATTTCTTAGAAAATATGTGGTAAGGAGGTGGCTGGATAGGCTCCTTTGTGTTCTGAAGTTTCTCAAGTATGTTTACCAGGCTTTAATCCTTGCAAGCCAGATTGAAAAATACCACTTTTAGTTTTTCTTGATTCCTTAAAGCCTCTGAGCGCTGTTTTTGAAGGAAAATTGGCAGTAGTGCTTCCTCCTCTTAGCTGTCCTCTTTTTGACCACTCCATTTTCCTTTCCCCCTGCCCCAAGACAGCTTAGCATCAATTAAACAGGTGTGGTTTACAGACAGTAGATTAAAATAAATCGGCATTAATTTCGGTTTTCCTTAATGCTATGCATCTGACAGAGTTGGAGGCCATTACTGTTTAAGAGTACATGCACATAGGAAGATGTATAGCTATCCTATATGAAACTGAAAACTGAGTGGGTTTTTCTTTTCTTGTTTTTAACTTGAGTCAGATTGAGTTAGTCCATGGACAGTGAGATGATAGCTGTGTCTTTCTCAGCAAGGGACAGGGTGAAATCCCAAAGATGCTTGCAGCCTGGAAGAGGACATGGCAGGAATGGGAGCAGAAACAGAATGAATGTTGGAAAAGTACCGAAAGTTTGTTTCCCTTAAAAGTTAATACATGGGTTACTTAAAAAACTAAGGGAAGTGAAGTAGAAGAGGGAGGAATGCATGGATGCAAATGGAACCTTTGTTTTTTCGTATTACTGTTATGAGTGACAGATGCCAAGCTGTTTTTCATTAGGTGTTGTAGGCTGCTTGCATTCATCTCCATTCAGTGAAGGGGGTCGATTGCAAAGCTTCAGAATTTCTGAAATAGCTCTGAAGTTCTGATTCTTCCAGGTTGGTTCCCAGAACGACAGGACATATCCTTGCCGTGACTATAGTAAAACTTGGCTACTCCTGTAGCTGAGGTGATGTGAGGCTCGCTGTAGGACAATTGCTTCAACTATTTGCTCGGCTGCTTTTGCTGACTTTTGCAGGTGGATTGCAGCTCTGTACTTTTGTGATCTACTGCCACCAAAACCCAAGTTAGCTAGTTTAAAGCTAACTTGAATAGATCTATGGTACACCTCAGGGATGGTAGCGATTGAAGCAAACCTTTCACAAAACACTGTCTGTAGCAGCAAGAGCCGGGGTCGGTTCCTAGAACCTTGGTGAGAGCCTGCTTTGCCCAAATTCTTCCTTGTGAAGGCTGTAAGTGGCAGCATTTGATTGAAGTGGTGCTTTGCCCTTAGAGGAGTAGGTATGCTTTGGTTGTCCAAAATTTAAAAAACATGGATAGGGATCTTGTAGCTGCCCCAAATTTACACATCCACTGCCATCACAGAGATAGCCTCTAAGATGCATATAAATCAAAGCTGCTTAGGCTTTTCCTTTTGGACCATTCCTTGTATTCTCCAACAAATGCCTCTGTGCATGTCTCTGTGCCTCTGTCCCTTTGATTCCTCATTTTAATTTATTTGCAGAAGAGAAAGATGTGAGAAATACATCTGTCTATGAAGTAATGGAAAAGTTAAAGGAAAACTTACGGAGCTTAAAATACCAACGTTTTCTGTCCTGTATCTGGGAAAACAAGCCCCAGTGTTTTCATGCTAGTGAAACTCTTTGGTGAGACTAGAGTAGGTGAAATACATCAGAAGTACCTTTTTCCTATGGATTATCTCTTTAAAACAGCAGGTTGCTTGTTTAGCTGGTGCTTAGCAATTGTCTGGTATCGTGAAGGCCTCCTGGTAACATTTCTGTTGTTGTGCCATTATTTTCTCAATTTTAGTGTCTGCTGTACTGTATGATTCATGATAAATGACCGGTAAATTGTTCACAACCCTTGTGGGACAAGAAAGGATAGAAATTGCTAGTGTGTGGTTTGAAAAAAAAATTTGCAATGAGAGAAATGGAAAGTTATGTGTCTCATGTTGCTGAGGTGACTAATGCTTGCAAAGCATGATGTAGGTTGAGGTAGTATTTTAAAGTGTTTGTCTAGCGTGTGTATATTCTGAAAGGGTTTGAGTCACGTAGTTCTGCCTGCCAGGCCCTGGTGGTCCAGCTAAACGTTCCGGTGCTGTCCTAGAGCGGATGATGGTATTTCTGAATTATGTTATGCAGCAGCAACCTTTTATTATTCTGTCCATTTCTGAGTGGTAGTTCGTTTCTCTTTAATGTGCTTGAATGGAATGGTCCTGCATGACAAGTAATTTAGTGTTGTGCGTGAGCAGTTTATATCTGTCCCTTGGATTCTTTGTTGTAGTTCTATATTGACATGCAGTTGCACAGGAGCTTGCAGCTACGTAAGGAAATGCCACTCCAGGCTAAAATCAGCAAAGCATCTTTCTCGATGGCATCCTTCAGATATCACTCTGCACTTCATAATACAATATGGATGAAGTGCTCTCTGCTTAAGAGAGAAAATCTACAGATAATGAAATGCCAAGGCTGAAAGGATGCTTTTAACAGTAACAGGAGGAAAATTTCACAAAGTGGGAAGAATAATGCTCTTGCTCCTTGGAATGTAGGAAATACGAATTAGTGCACAGAGAAAATATTAACATGAGTTAAAAGGATTTAGGAGGCTGAATCTCTTCCAGTGAGGGCATTGGAGGCGAGAAGCAGAATGTCAGAGATGGTATGTATACTGCAGTTCATGACTTTTGGTGGTTTTCATTTTGCCAAGAATCTGTGAAGGTGAAAACAGATGCTCCCACTATCTAATGATTTTGAGCACACTTGTAGAGAGAATGGGAAAACCATCATCATGAACGGTGATCTTTTGAAAGGCTTAAAGCTTTTTCTAAAAGACGTCTATTTCTGTTGACATTGGACATGACACCTGAAGCAGGCTGACAGAAGGCTGATACGGTGCTTGGTTTCTTGGATGGCAGCAGTGATTAGCAGGCGTGTGGAGCTACAGAACAAAACCTGCATTTTTGACTCCTCTGCCAGCTGCAGATGTTTGAGGGAACCTTTTAGTTAGGGAAAGCAGGATGTTTGCATATTTACTTGCTATTAAATGGCAGAAAGCATCACAGTATGGTCACACTTCAGCCAAAAGATCTGGAAACTAGAGTCGAGATGTTTTACCAGGTTCTTACAGAGTGGTTCCAGTGTTACCAGGAAAGAGCTGCATAGGAATCTGAAGAGAGGGCCGGGGGAAAAAGTCACTCACATATGACTTTATCCTGTCTGCCCTTGCCTGATAGAATTCCTCAGTCACTTGGAAATTGTTGTTGTCTACCTGGTACTTTTGCCTGCCTTTGGAACGGGGACTTTCTACTAAAACGTTGATGTCTTTAACATGCTTTGGTGGTTGAAAGATTCCTGGTTTTATACTGGGTCTTCATGGGTTGTCCACTATGAGCTATTTTCATAGGCAACTAAGGGGTTGCTCAGGAGCCAGGGGATGATAAAAGTCCTATTTAGAAAAGAAAATGCACAGAATTGATAGTCGTTGCCTTTTGTCTGAGTTCAAGAACTAAATAGTCAGCAGGGGGAAAAAAACTGCCATGTCGATTCAGGCTTCAGACAGAATCTGTTTGAAGTCTTGAGGGAGCAGTGTGCCATAACACGCCTTTGATAAACATTTTGTTGGTGTGGTTAGAATATGTTGTTTAGTTTCCCTATATCAACATCAGTGTGGAAATCAATCTTACACCCCAGTTCTGCACAGGGAGATAGTTTCTTCCGCCATGATGTGACACTTACACATATTTAGCCTGAAGTGTATTTTTGGCAGCCATATTGTGTCATAACATAAACCAATGGCTAGCTTGTCATTTATTATTGCTCCTTGATTTCTCCAGGCATTGCTGCATCCCAGATTTTTCTTTTCACTTGAGTATCTGTTCCAAATTATTTTCCACCAGATGCACTAGCTTTTTAAAAAAATATATTTTTTTTAAAGATTGAATCTTAATTTCCTGCCCATAATTCTAATCTCCTAAGGCCCCTTATATATTATTTCTTTTTCTTCTGTGGTGTTTGTAGAAGAATATTTCCTATTTTGGTATTATTTGCAGGCTCCTTTAACATGATTCTTACACTCTCTTCCAGATCATTAATGAAGTTATTTAATGAGACTGGATGTAATGCTGATCCTTATGATACCTACTAGCCGTCTCTACCCCCTGCAGCTTGACTTGCTGCCATTTCTCATTATCTTTTGTTTATGGTCCTTCAGCTGTTTTTTTTGATCTGTATGTGCTGGTAGCCCAGCCAATTTGAAGTAGTTTTTGACTAGGATTTCATGACGATAATACTGTCCCTTCAGCTATACCTTCTGTTCAAAGACTCTGGATATATAGAGACACATGTTAAACCTTAATACGCTGTGCTGACGGAACAGCAGTATCCCCACTTCTAGAGAGGAAGAAGTGATTTTGTCAAACGCCGAGGAAGATACGGATATAGTTAGGTCGAGTATCTAGAGATCTTGATAATAGTCATGTTTATTGCAAGGTGTTCATTTATGACTTGAAGGATTTGGGAGAAGGAACTGTAACAATTTCTTCTTGATCCTTGAGTCTTTTTATGTTCAAATCAAATCCTTCTTCAGTATTTCTTTTTTGATAGTTGTTTCTATAACTGCTGTCCTATTCCCTGGGTGCAGGGTGAGGTTTCCAGTGCGGTTGGTAGTCTTTACTTCTGTGGGATCAGAATTGGGCCTTGGAGACCCAAACATGTTTTTAAAGGCCCCATATCTCTTGACCCACGTGGTGTTTCTGAAAATATGGCTTCGGTTCCAGTTTCACTGAATGTTATGCGTACGCCCATTGCACCAAGCACTAACTCAGTTTGCACCTTTGTTGCACCCCTTATTTTCTTTAGGTTCTAATTAGCAGATGCCCTGTGGAATTTCTCTTTGTTATGCTTCCTATTCCTTCTGGTCATGTTAAGTGTAACATTTTTCAGGTCTAACCTGCATAGTTGTGCAGTTTAATATGAGAACTGAAGGGTAGTTGTGCTTGATAGTGTGCCTCTCCCTAGAACTTTGTTTAACAGCCATGTGTTTAATTGAGAACAAACTGGTTCAAGACTGAGGTATCTCCGATTTTGCAAATTGAGAGGGGAACCTCTAAACTTGGGAAACTTTCATCCTCACTTGGAGACTTTCAAAGTAAGCACAATACTCAATTGCCAAAAAGCTGAACATCTTCGACCTCTCTTCTCTGGTTCGTGTGGGTTTGTTGGGGTTTTTTTTGTTGTTTTTTGGGGGGGATTTGTTTGTTTGGTTTTAATTTTGTTAGTTTGTTTTTTGGGGTTTTGTTGTTTGTTTGTTTTCTTTTTTAACCATACCACTATCACATTCTTCCTCAAACAAAACTGAAACAGTTCTCTTTAAAGCTTTGAAAACTTTTGGGTTGCTCTTCCTGATGAGATTAATTTTACTCTAGGCAGGCATCAAATGCTTGGAGACCATGTGGGTACTCAGACAGAACTGTTTCAGATGCTTCCATAATGGGAGTAAAAAAAAAAAAAGAGGAGAAAACTCTGTTGGCTTTTATCAGTGTGTGGTACCCCTTCTGACATAAGACTCTTGTGCTGTAATGTTGCCTTTGCTGTATCTGCCAGCAGAGCTCCAGGTTTAAACAATGGTCAGCAAATCCCTCTTCTAAAGCTGGATTAACTGTACTTTCCTTCAGTGGAAACTGCTATTTGGGAAAGAGAGAGGAATCTAAAATTTTCATTTTCCCTCAAGATAAGCAAAGAAAGCTGAGCTGCTTTGCTATAGAAACACTCAGGAAAGTGCTAGATGAAGAAGGAAAATGTATCAACTGAGCTATGTTCAAGGCCATCTGAGATGTCCATGGTCTGTGCCCTCATCAAGGGGTGTGTGTGATGGGAATGCAAAGTGAGCCTGGCCTGGAAGTGGAGAAAGAGAGAAAATGGTATCTGACACAGGCCTTCTGACAACAGGTGTGCAAGGTGTTTAGGAGGCTATTACAGGCTATGCTACAGAATTCACTAATTTTAATCCCAAATAAACAATCAGATGCTTGTGGGTTCTTAAAGTACAGAAATAGGAAATTAAGTGCATCTGTTGAGGCCAGGGCAAAATATTCTGATGCTTAGTCCAAATTTGTTCAAAAATGTTTCTGGTGATACCCTTCCACACTTTCTCTAGGGAAAAAACCCACAGCTTTATGTCAGTCACTCTTAGGACTTTCTTTCTCTTATTTGCCCTTTAATTCCATTATTCATATACCAGTTCTTCTACACAGTCCTGGATTTTTTCCTCTTTGTCACTGTAACTGTCAAATGTTTGTACTGTATTTTCATACCCATTCAGTATCCACTTACTTCATCTGTCCTCTGCCAGGGATTTTTATATGGTAGGATTAAAATTATAAAAGCTAGTACTGTCATCTTTTTGGTTGTGTCTCTTGTAGTAATGAGGTTGCAGAAAGATCTATGTCTTCTGCTGAAGGTCTTTTGTAGGCCATGAAATGTGGAGTTAGGTGCCTGTCCATGGAGGTGAAGGAACCCAGATCCATGTGGTACTCAGTCCTGGACCTAAAGAGTGATTGCTCTTTCCAGAGGCTTCCGATTCTGAACTGAACAGTCTGCAACTGTAAGTCATGCCAAATATTTTTGTAGTTCTGGATTTTCTAAACCTATTGGTGCTATTTTCCTTGCAGTACAGAAGTACTAAATGGATAGTTAGCCATGGTTAGCTATGCTACCCCGTGTTACAGGTACGTGTAGAGTTGCAGGATGGCACAGGCAAACTGAGGGCTGTGAATTCGATGTTACTACTTTAAAAAATAATAGGAAGAATTTCTGTGTTAGAATGAAGGGGAAAAGACGCAACTAACAGGGTGACATGGAGTGTAAGAGTCTTACATAGTCAGTTCTTGGTACCTGGAAAGAAAGAAAATGTGGAAAGGCAGGATGGTGTTGACCATAGATACCAGGATCTCTGGCAGTTGTTCATGCAGTATCCTTGGTCAACTTCCATTTGAGGAAACTTCATCCATGTTATGGGACTGTGAGAAAATCCTACTATTGCTAGAATGCTGCTAGGGCCTGACAGAACTGACGGACCCTGAAGAGCAGGAACATGTTCACCTCAACATAAGGAAGAAATTTTTTACAGTAAGAAGAATCATTCACTGGAATTACCTCCCCAGGGATGTGGTAGAGCCCCCGCTGCTGTAGGTTTTCAAGATGCTACTGGACAGGGTGCTCCTCATCGAAGCTCCCTTTGCCGCAAAAGGTTGGACCAGGGGATCTTTCGAGGTCCCTTCCAACCTGGACTGTTACATCATTCCATGTTGAAGCGACAGCCTGTAGAAGTTTGAATTGCTACAGAATAGTGGTAAGAGCTGCCATCTGTCATTATTTTTATTGAAAATAGAATTAGTGTCTCTCCTTTTAGAAAAAAAGCATGCTGTCAGGACGTAAAAGAAAGTGCTTTCACTCTCCCCTAGAAATCTGCTGTCCCTAACAAAACAAGGGCTACAGAGTTCAGTTTGGTAATTATTCTCTCTTAAGCTTCCTTTGTAATGTCAGTGTTTCTGTGAATCTGTGGCAAATACAGGGCTGTTATGTAATAGCTCTGAGGGTTGCAAGTGGCCTCATCAGCAAAATGAAGTTTTGTGTATTAGCTTTTTCCTTATGGGCTGTATTATTTGGCCTAATGAAGAGTTGCTGGGGTGGGGTAGGGGGAAGCAGGCAGGGTAACAACTTACTGTTTAAGCAACGCCCC
>NW_009620544.1:42608-47510 GCF_000690535.1 Cariama cristata | reverse complement strand
AAAAAAAAAAAACAAAACCAAAAAAAAGTAGTGCAGAAATAACAGGATGATTATTGACTTTTGCTTTTCAGCCAGAAATGACATAAGTGTTTTACCAACTTTAGCCATAAAATTACAAAGATCCTAACTATCTGGTTTTGGGGGGAGAACCCACTCTCCCTCAGGAGATGTTTCATTGTTTCATTTATCAGATAAACATGAAGATGGGGAGAGTATTTGGAAGGAATCTGAAGAAACTGAGCATACCATGCTAAACTTAAGGTGATGGCAGATGTTAAGTATGAAGCCTCTGTTTAGACTGACTTCCTGTTTTTAAGATCTGGAGGCTGTTTGTATAATACTTTGCTATGAAAACTGTTCAGTTACTGGATCCTGCTGCTATCGCATCTGGAGGGAACCAAACTACAGACATTGAAAGTGATTTTTTTGGTGGTTTGTACCCACGGGCAAGTGAGAGAGTAGGAAACTTGTGTGGTGGTGACATGAGTTATCAAGAGAGGCCAGGAAAGTTGAGTGATGTCAGCTCAGCGCCTGGCAATGCACTGGTTAGCTTCTGAGTATTGTTTTGTACATATTGCATTGCTAAAATAGGTCGGGTTTTTGCCTCCTACATAAGTGAAATGATTTTTGAATATAGAGGGTTGGTAGAATGTACAAGCCTGCAGTGTGATGAGAAGTTTTTTAGAAAAATGTCATGGCTAAGCCCAGAGGTACCTCTCATTGTTCCTGCTCCAGAAGAATGTGCAGAAGTGTAAGTAGATACGTCTGCTTTGATTGTTGGTCCAGTTGCCTGAACAGCAAGCGCTGACTTCCGTCCTGTGCCTGGACCCCAGACAAACCGGGACTGAAACGTGACACTGGAGGATTATGTGCGTGCTTGGTTAGTCTTCTGTCTCACGCTCCTATGTTTAGTGAGAGTTTGACGTTAAAGAGTAAGTCTTCTGTTGAGGCTTCTCGCGCCAAATGGACTACTTCTGCTTGTCTTTGAGGGAGTTGGAGGAAAACATGCTTCTCATCTTTATCCTTCCTGGCCCTCTTCTGTTACAGATACAGTTACAGGGTAATGTCACTGGAGCTCTGAGCACTGGGAAATCATCATGGGACACCAAGAGTGAAATACTATCCATGTTGAAATCGTTGAGAATATTCCCGCTGTCTGCAGGGGATCCCGGGTTTCATTCAGTGTGTTCATTTTACTACATAAAGTTTAGTCATCCAGGATTGGTTCTTCTGATACTGTTTATAGGCTGTAATTAGTGTGCTCTCCGAACAATAATGTGCTTCACTTGTCCAAGTGTAAGACTAGGGTAGATCATTGTTTACAAAATGCATCATTACAATGACTAGAAGGTCATTCATTAAACGTCACGAATAACAAAGCATTAGACTCACAAAGGTCATACTTTGGACTAGTGAGGCAAAGTATGCTTACATAATAGTACTACAGATATAGGCTGGTGTATATGAGAGTGTTGGTATCTGGGTCATAACGTATGCTTCAGCTTCCAACGGTTTCTATAGCTTGGTGAAAACACAAACCAGAAATGATTGAACAGAGCAGCTTTAATGAGGTGGGAAGAACAGATTTAATACATGTGTGTGTATCTACGTAACCTGATAGTAGCAGCAACTTTTCAAGATAACTGTGTGTTTGACAATACAGCAGATTAAGTTGCAGTTTGCAGATTGGGACAGCTGCGCTAATTCTTTCTCTGCTGTTGCAGAGCTGTGCCTCCATGCTGCTGTTCAGGAGCTAAAATAACTCGCTTTTACTTTTTACCCCAACTCTCTCGTTTGTGCTTACCCAGAAACAAATTATTAAACATATTCCCCTAGTTTAAGAATTGGTTGCCTTCATGTTTGATCCTTTCCTGTTGGTGAAGCTGCCCTGAGACATGGTGAAGCCTGGGCAAAATAGAGCCAGTTGCTAGTAGTTTTGTATTTGTCTGTTTCTAGGGGTAATGAGGAGGATGATTATCTTGGTGTACTCCAGCAGGAAGGGGTATTGGAATTTAAAGTAGCTGGGATAAGTGCTTTGGGTTGCTGTTAATGATAATGGTAGAAAAATTGCTTTGGAAAAGGTGGTTTAAACAGCAGCTACCTTGGATACAATATACAGGTAGTTCTGCCTTTCTAAATAGTAGTAGTTGCAGCAGAAGTTGGTTTGTCCTGAATTTCCTGTGCTGCCAGTTTGAAGGAACATGTTTGATTTTTGGGGAGGTTTGTGGTTCTTCTGAATTTCCTTGTGTTTGTTTCTATTAGTCGGATATGTTGCATGAATGATGCATTGCTTTTCCTTAAGAATGTCTGTGCTGCTTTTTTTGCCTTCTGACTCTACATCGCTCGCTTGCTGTCTTTTTGAGTCAACCTTTGCCCTGGCTGTACCTGGTAAGTCCTTTGAGGATCTGACCACCCTGCCCTCTTTCATTTGCCTTCCCTTCTTTCTGTTCCTTATTCGCCTTATGTTCTTGTCACATGAGATATTGGCGGCTTTCTCTGGCATATACAGTAATACCTTGAGATTCATGTTTTCTGCTAAACCTGTTAAAGATGACTTGTAGCGGAGATGGGGGAAAGAATAAAAGGTTGTGACACCACTGGCAGTTTGTGAAGGGAGATCTGGCAACCAACTTGGTTTGCCCAATTCAACAGCTTGTGGATGTGCTTGGAAAATGGTTTGTAGCAAGGCTTTGCAACCTGCCGCGTAGCAGCGGGGAGCAGGCAGCAGAGGCTGGCAGAAACCTCCTCAGCCAGTTTTGCTGCAGAACAAACTTCTCGTGGAATTCTTCCTCAAGGAAGAAACGCACCCTCTCTAAACTTATGTCTTAACTTAACTTGCACAAGTGGATGTCTTTGCTGGAGGGAATTCCGCTCTTGAGAGTTGCAGAATAGCTACGTACAATGTTGCAGAATAGGTATAATTTTGCGGATACTGCTTTTCCGAATTAGAATGGAAAATAAGGAGATTATGAGGCGCTTTTTTTTTTTTTTTGCTTAGGTTGCTACAGCTCGTGGTTCATCACAGATACACTGGATGTAACAAATGAGATCAAAAAGTCTGCAAATAGTTCAGGATGTATATAACGACCTCTTGGGGCGGGTATCCCTCTGTACTTCTTTCCTTATGATCTATTGTTTAATCTGAGAGCTTTTAGATTTGTTTGAACTGCAGAAAGAAGGAACCATGCAAAAAGAATCCTGTCAGACTAGCCTGAGGGGGGTTGTTGATTGATAGAATAATAATTTCTTTAACAGTGATATTGATTATATGGATTGTCTAGATAACATCAGACAGACGTTCAGGCATGACCTTTTCCTTTTCAAGAGGTGGGCTATAGCCTGTTCTCTCTCAGGGCAGAGATTTATCAAGAGAATGGGTGGAATAATATCATAAATAGTTGTGTTTGCACAGGGGTGAGAGTCACGAGTTGTGCAGAGTATTATTCTGTAGCTGGGAGAGGGGAGAAAAGGGTTGGGAGCTCCTTAAGCTAACTTTAAGGCTGGAAAAAATGTTTTTGTCAGAGTATATATAGACATTTGGACTGCATTTTCTTTTGGTCAGTCTGTAGAGTTGAAAAACCTCTTCTCTTGCTTTTATAAATGTCAGTTATTCCCAGGATAATGTCGCAGTTTAATCTCTACAGATAAATAAGAAAGGTTGGGTTTTTTTTCTTTCGCTGGAGTCTGAAATGTCTAAAGCAGTGACATGTAAAAAGTTTGCATCTAGAAAGGTCAGGGTCTGGAGAAGACCCTAGATAACTCTCTGAAGTAGAATTTTTGCGATCCCTTCTGTTGTGATGTCAGAACTAAGTGGAGAAGCAGCAGCGCTGTGCTCTAGGAGAAGACTAAGTCTGTAAAATAAAAAGGGTGTTCTGGTACCTGGAATTCCTTGAATTTGATTGTAACTAATGCCGAGTTATTTTTCAGCTAACTGATTCCCAAGTCTCTTTTTGGCAGGTTGCTGTTTGCTGTTGCCTTCAAATAGCCCCATTCCAGGAAACTGTGCATAGCACTTGATCTCCTATTTCAACAGTGTGGGGAGGGGGAATGTTTTCCTTTGCAGTAGTTTTTCTTTGTATTTAATGCATTTATCCTAAAATAGATGGATCTCTTAAAAATATTTTTTTCCTTGTTTGTTCCTTTACAGGTGTGACAAGTAGCACCGAATGCTCCTGTGGACGTAATCATTTTACGTGTGCTGTCAGTGCTTTTGGTGAATGCACATGCATCCCTGCTCAGTGGCAATGTGATGGAGACAATGACTGTGGGGACCACAGTGATGAAGACGGCTGCAGTAAGAGTGGCATACTTGACTTGTGTTTGTGAAAACTGAATGTTTTAACTTCTTCTCTGCAGGTGCTTTTCTGTTTTACAGGCTCACCCTAGTTTTTGTATGACAAATGTTTAAGACTGTCAATGACCTACTTTTGACTGTCTTCAGTACTCGAAGTCTTAACACAGTCAGTGTCCACTGACAGAAAGTACAGTGAAAACCGAACTCTGCCTTTTGCAGCTGGTTTTAGATGGCTGTTTGATGTGAATGCTTTAGAGGGAGAGAAGGGAGAGAGACCTCTTTTTTCCCACCCTTGCAAAAGCACTATCTGTGAACTAAATTATGTGGTTTTGCTATAAATGTGAATGGAAAATAAATAAGCAGCATGAAGAAGTGTATTGGAGGTGTCTGCCCTCTTAAGTAACATTCTAGTTTCTGTCCTAGCTGCCTTATGAAGGGAGGGAAGGGTAATCAACATTCATTGATCTTGGGATCTGCTGAGAGAAGTTACCTTGCAGTTACTGTGTATCTGCATAGTGTCAGCATCTGTGTAGGTTAGCCCAGCTAGGTGAGAACTGGTAAGAAGTGTCACTCTTGGTGGGTTTAGCACAATATAGATGAATAGAGAA
>NW_009620544.1:23147-42577 GCF_000690535.1 Cariama cristata | reverse complement strand
CTGGGGCCACAAGTAAATTGCTTTCTTACCTCATGTCTTTGGATTCCCCAGACCATGGTAGAATGAGAACTGAAAAAAAAGCCCAATTTCATGGAACTCCTTTCCTGAAAGTTTCCCTAGAGCTGAAGATGTAAGGCTCCTGTCAATGAATATGATTGAGGAATTTATCTTCCTCTGTTGGATGTTTCTCTAGCCTTCCCTGGTTTCCAGTGTCGACTGCTGTAAGGAAAGGAGCTTTCCTCAACTTTGAAATACTGTCTTGGAGAATCTCTTCTTCCTTAAGTGTGGGAGATCTCAACCCAGCTTTGTGAAAATTTGTTTCCTTCTCGCTTCGTGTTTCTTACAATTTTGCAAATTGTGAGCAATGTGGAAGACCTTGGGTGAAAAACAGGTTACCTACAAACTCAGATGATCACTGTTTGCTTTAAAGATGATTAATGAAAGGGTTATTGGGCAAGGAAGTGACCTTAACTGGAGAAATCAAAGGAAGTAGAAGGAAAACTTGCATGTTTACATCCAGTGAGAAAAGGGCAAATTCGAGAACTTGCCATGCTCAGGAATGAGGAGATGAGCATCTGGGAACTGAAGAAATAGTACTGAAATCTCAAAAGAGGAAGAGAGAGAAGGCTGTACTCAACTGCATAGACTGAGAAAGGAGAAGTTGAGCAGGAATAAGGGGCTTGGGGAGTTAAGGCATATCCAATAACTAAACTGGTTTTGCTGGCTTCTTACTGAGCACAGAGGAAAATTTTTTGGGTGTGTGTTTTTTTGTGGGGGGAGATTGGGGTTTGGTGTTGGTTTTTTTTTTGCGTGTTGTTTTGGTTTGGAGGGTGGGGGTGGCACGTGGTGGTGTTCGTAAGGGGAAGTCATGCTTCACAAATCTATTGGAACGCCATGAAAGAGTCGGTAAAAATTTAGACAAGAGATACTTGTTGATAAGGTCTACTTTGTACTTCAACAAAATCCAGTACCAAAGGTTTTTAAGCTAAGCAGGCGCAGTAGGATTGAGAGGCAGGTGGGATAAGGAGATGATTGTTCAAAGCTAACAAGAGTTGCTTGTTCATACAACATATACTTAAGCTGTGGATCTCCTTGCCACAAAACATCGATTCTGAAATGTCAAACATTCTCAGAAACCAATCTGCCAAGTTTATGGATGTAAAATCCACTAAGGGCTGTTAAAGAGGAATATGCCACCTCTTGATTGGGAAGTCTTTGTATCACAGAGAGGCAGCTTTTGTCTTCAGAGGAAGAACGTTTACTCGCATGCTATGTTCTTACACTCTTCTCTTGGCATCTGCTGTTGCATTGTGTCTCTCTGGCCTGGGTGAGAGGAACCTTTTGGTCTTGCACAGTAAAGCTGTGGTTATGGTGTATCCCTAATATATTAAGGAAATCTGGCCTCTGTGGATTGGAATGGAAGCTGTGCAAACTAGGGAGTAGTAGTGAACTGTGATCAATCTGCTGAGAGCTCTCAGGCACTGGAGGTTGGGGAGTATATAAAGTAGAGGCAGCCAACCAAGTGAGGCAGAGAGTGTAGGAGCGGGGTTTGACTTCTACCTTCTTTAATTTACAGTTTCTAACAAGGCAAAGGGAAGAATAAGATTGAAGCAATGGGAGCTGTCTAGAAAACAGCGTGTGTAAGTTGGGAACGTTTAAACATCTCATTCGGAATATGACTTGGGCTGTAAGTCTCTGCAATTTAGTGAGAGAGGTAAGCCAGCATGTACAGAGAAGGACAGTAGATTTGACAAGATGGGAGGGGAGATAAAGAGCTGTATTTATATAGTGTAGAAAAGTGACTCAAGGGGAAAGACTAGAATATGAGCTGCATTTTAAAATATTGCATTGTAGTAGAATAAATACAAAGAGGAGAACTTTTTCAGCTGACAGCCTGAAGTACTCTGAGTGCAATTTAGTGGAAAGAAGCAAGCAAAAATAAAAGTTATGCAATTGGGCTAAGGACTCTCTAGAAATGTTAAGTGCATGGCTTCAGCACGTACACACGAGGTTGCAGTGGAGGGGCCCTAGGAACACTGATTGCATTAAGCCTGCTGAATCTTGCTCATTTCGAGTCCAGGTATGTGATATTATTGTTAGCTTGTAAGAACTGGATTGACTCTACAGTGGAGGTTTGTGGTAGTTGTCTGTGCTGTTTCCTATCTTGCTTAGTTATTATGGCACTGAAACTTTTTGCTAGAGCAGATTGCTTGCTAAATCCCTCTCTTTTGCTTGGCATAGGGGAGCCTTGTTAGGGCACATGCATTTGCGGGATTACCTTCCCTTTTGATGTGCTGGCTGACTGTGCCAAGCATAAAGGTGGCAGCAGGAGTACAAGAGCAGGGGTGGGGGGTGAGCCCCTTGGAACAGCAACTTGAACTTTAAATCAATTTAAGCTTCTCACAGATCAGCACTGATGTTTGCACATAGTACATAGAACAGTCGGTTCACAGATTTTCTTTCCTTCTTTCCAGGGGAAAGAATATGTCTGTGAGATGCATACAGTGTTCTGGTTGGAGTGAAATTTTGGACAACTTTTCTGTTTTGAACTTGATTTATTTTTTATTTATTAACTTATACCAAGTCTGAAATTAGTGAATTTCTTTTTAGTACAAATACTGAGTTCTAAGTTTGGGTTGTCCTGATGAAGTCATCCTACAAGTCCCAGATATATTGAAGGCTTATTTAAAAAAACAGTGAGATTCCTCAAAAACCATGGGGCTAGTCTTCATGCTTGGGTAAGCCCAGTGGTTTGTTCTGCCTCAGGAACCTAAGTCTGTACAACCACATATATGGACTCCTCTGAGATGCTAAAGCTGTTGGGATTCTTTTTCAGCAATGTGTGGAAGTACAACTCTGACAGGAGTTCTAATATCATCAAGTAGATGTCTCTGGTCAGAAGAGTGAACAGAAGCGATTGCAAGGAATCTCACACTTCCAGTGGTCTGCTGCAAGCTAGTTTTACAGAGTTACAGGATTTTCTTTTTTCTCCTGTGAATGTCCTAACTTTCCAGAGAATTAAAGCTGCAACCATGCTTTTTTAAGATCTACTTTTCCTTCAGTGTATCAGCTCGTATGTATACTGTAAGCCAATACAACAACAAGAATGAGTTCCTGAATCAGTTCTGTCTGCTCCCTTGGGAAAGGAGGAGAATGAGAAGACATTGGATTGCTGGATTCCTAATAAAGAAAGAGAGCAAAACATGGGGTAGGGAAAAGGTGAAAATTACTTTAGCAAGTCAAGGTTCAGTCTTGCATCTGTGTCTATATAGCACTGCAGATGCTTGAGCAGTTGATTGGAGTTTATTAAGTTCTATATTAATGCAATTTTCTAGCCTTGAACTGGTAATCTATCATTTTGGTTAAAGAATGACAGATAGCTTGAAATGCACTGTGTGGGGAAAAAAAAGAAAGCGCAAAATACTTGGAAAACCAAGAGCAGACACAGGGAACATTCCTTCCTTTTGAGAGAGATTTTCAGTTTTGAGATAAAAGCTTAAAACACGGTGTGTTTTGTGTTGTTTTTTTAACATTCTGTTACAAACTATAAAACAAATTTCCACTTTTTGAGGCAGTTGCTCTAAGTTTTTCCTCAACTGTTAGCTTTTCTCCATACCCCAGACACTTTCCCCTTGTATTGATGTCCTCAGAGTGTCTGCCTCTCATAGGTATTTGCCCATCATTTTTGGGAGAGCTCTGCTTCTGCTTACCTGCCTGTGACAGAAACTGTTGTCCTTGCAACTCTGAAGCCCTGCTGTGATGGGAGCCAATTATTCCGTGACTTGTTTGCTTCCTGCTCTGGATCATGTTTACAAGCCAGGGTGCTGTAGTAATAATAGTAATAAGCAACCTCCCAGCTGTCATGCCAGCTTCATAGACTTTCTCTGGTGTCAGCTCACTGGCTTGCTGACAGCATCTGGCTTGGAAGCCCTTGCTACACTTGCAGAGAGTAGCTCAGCTGCCTTCCTGCCCTGTGCCAACAGAGGCTGCCTTGGACTGTCCCTAACGAAAGCCGCATGGAAGCGGAGGAATGGTTTTCATTCTGCCCTCCTGCATGCGCTTTGAAGTCCGGCGTGGTGTGAATGAGCCTTACTTCCTGTGGCAAGGGTGAAAGGACAACTGAGTAAACTTGGCCTGGGGATTGATAAATAGTTCTGTTTCTCCTAAGATACGCCAAATCCCCTTGTAACCATCCCCCAGTAGAGCTTTCCTGCTCTGATTTTTGGATCTGTCATACCTAATCAGCTTCTAAATGTGTAGCTCCTTGGGACACAGGCTTGATGAGCTCCGTGCGCTGTTGTACGATACTTTTTCATTTAAAGGGACTGAAGAGGAATTTATTCCTTACACCTTAAAGCTTACTGAAAGTGGTCTGCTGTTCCCATCTCATTGGGAAATTTAGGCACTTCCTGTTGAGCTACAACTCATTCAAGCCCGGGAGAGGGTCTCTTCCTTGCCAGGAACAGGACTATCAGCGTAGCCTGCTTATCGGTCCCACAACAAAATTTTCTGAGGTGATGTGAGGATAAAAATCTCACAGGTCTTTTAAAGTTTCCATTAATTTTAGTAAAAGAATCATCTTCCCTCTGCCCTTCACTTAATCATCAGCGCTGAGCTCAGATGCAAGAGCTCAGGTGAAGCTTCACTTCAAAACTTCAAGTTTTACTAATTGAGAACTCTTGACAAGAGATTAAATTTCTCTTCAAAAGACACCAGTTCCATATCTGCAACCATACTTCCATCATTTTATTGGGCTTGGAGTATGTGTGTTTCCTTTAAAAGGCATCAGAATTAGTGCAGTGCCCCCTTGGGCAGAGCGCCTGTGTTCAAATGGCTGTGAAAGATTGGATGTTGATACTCTTTTTAAATATTTTTTTTCTTTCTTTTTTTTTCCTTTGACCAGCAACATCCTTAAATAAAGTTCAGCAGTGCAACTGGAAACGTTTTATGTCATTCTGGAACTAGATTTGCCAAAATGTAGTCAGTAAAATGCAGTGTCTCCTGTTTCTTTCTGAGAGTGGTCTAACGTCCTTGATTCTTGTTTCTGGACTTGCTGCCCGCTGTGCTACAGATCTCGGCAAGCAGCTCTGTGTTCGTGTGTATGTATGTGCTCATGAGTGTGGATGTAGCTGGGGGTCAGGCTGCAGTTGTCTCTAATGCAGGTAACGTATTTTTGTTGAGTTTGTATTTATTTTTTTAGTTAACTTCTCATTCTTCACATGACCGAGAGTTTGTCTAATTAAACAAGCAGTATTGTTCAAACTGCTGCGCTCCAGAGCTCTGAACGCCAGTTGCTCGCTGTCCTTGGGTACAAAGCAACCTGCTCACCACAGGCAACAGGGATAAAGTGTTCAAAGGACAGTGGGACGTGATTCAGTCTGCGTTTCACCTTATAAACTTCCCTTTTCCCCTGCCCTCCCCCTTCCCCTTCTGCTCAGCCATAAAAAAGCGCCCTGTGTAATAGGAGTTGGGAGAGGGGGAGGAATAGCAGGCTTACGATAGACCTTGCTTTGCTGAAACCTTGGATGATGTCCAGTGTGACCATGCGGAGGGATGAGCTCAGGGAAATGGTTGGAAGTTCAAAGGCCTTTTTGTGTTGCTTCACTGTCAGTTGACAGATGTGCTCTCTTGGGCTGTCCCTGCCCAGCCTAGCTCTTCCCACCTACTCCCCTTCCCTGGACTGGTTCCCCATCCTGCCTCTCTGCTCCACTTGGGGAGGTGGGTTAGTCCCAGTCTGTCTGGGCATTTGTCTGTCTTCAACTCTGTCCTAGGACTTGCCTTTGCTCATCTGTTCTAAGAGAATACTGTTTCTTTGCACAGCTATGGAGGGATCAAGCTGGAATTGAGCAGGGAAGGGGGGACGAGGCTTAACTGTGTTTACTGTTGCGTTAGCTAATCCTGCTATGAGTAGTGGTGAAAGCATGTTAGCGCAATCTGTGATTACTTTCTCATCAGTGCAACCAGTGCCTCTGAAGGACTTGCAGCTTTCTTAGGAGGTAATAAATATCCTTCATTTTGCAGGTTGGGGAAGTGGGGCTGAAGAGACAGAACTGTCCCATGGTCATGCAAGCATCAATATCAACCTGGGAAGAGAATATAGGAGTTCTGTTTCCAGTCTTCTAGGTGCTAATCCAGCTTGTCCAGAGAGGTCTTGCTTCTCTGACAGTGAAAGGAGTTCCTACTGCTTCATTCTATTGCTGTGTACTCCTCTGACCATGGAAGTGCGGCTTTTAAAGTGTTATGTGAGTTAAAGCAATACACTTACCAAATTGTGTAGCTGCTCCATGATGTCAGGACAAAGTATGGTGGAGGTTGTTTGAATGTCCTAAATGTGACCTCTTAACTTTTGAATTTCCTCTTAACTTCAGATTTCCAAACACTTTGGATATATTTACAATGGGACTATACATTAACTCTAGGGTAGTGGTATGCCCTCAGCTTTAAGTCCAAAGGAATAAAACTCATCGAAATATGAAGTAATAAATGACCAACAGAATAATAACAACCTAGAGCAAAGGGGTGTACAGTGGAACTGAAGCCTGATGTGTTTAGAATGAATAGAAAGAAGCACAGGAATGTTTCTGTGTAGGCAGCTAGCTTTTTAATGGGGAGAAGGGATCGTGGATTTGGGAGGGCAGAGCTGGGAAGAGGAGGTTAGGAAGAGAGTGCCCCCATGTGAAAGCTGCTCCCAGAATCTGTTGCATTTTCCTTTGAAGCATCTATTTCTGACCATTATTAGATTCAGGTTACGAGTTTACGTGGATCCCTGCCCTGATCCCATTGACGGTTCCTCTGCTCTATGAGACATCAGCCTTCATTCATTTTTTTTTTTTGTGTTGGTTTTTTTTTTGGTTTTGTTTGTTTTGTTTTCTTTAAGTGGGTTTGTGTTTTTTCTTCCTCCTTTAAAGGAGAGCTCCTATAGAAGAGGATTTATCTCCCCCCTGGTGTTGTCTGGCCCGGCACACACTTGTGGTCTTCTGGGGTGGGAATTACATCCTCCTTTATATGTGGCAGTTTGTGTTTTGCCCTCTTCCCCCTGCTCCCCCTCCCCTGTGTTTGAAGCTCAATTTTTATATTTAGAGGGCGTATGAAATCGGCTGAACTGCTCCCTGTAGGGGTGGAATTTCATTTTGTGTCATTACCTCATGAAGGGAGGCAGCAGTTCAGTGGGATAATGGTGTCGGCTCTGAACCAGCGCTAATGGCCTAACCCTCTGGGAGCCTGAAGAATTCTCCCCTGGAGAGTCAGCATGCAAATTCCCTTCCAGGTGGCTCCTGTGCAGTCCTTTGGTGATTAGTCATGCTGGGATCGGGGAGAGCAGACAGAAAAGCATATGCTGGGGGATGGTCTTAGTACTGAAACTGCAGCTGAGGCCGTGGAAGGCTTGCTCAGCATGCAACGTATGGAAGTTGTGCTTGGGGGAGAGAGGGCTGATCTGTGGGACTGCCCCTCTGAATCCAAAAATCTGTCTTGGTTTTGTTTGGGAACTGGAGTGTTTTCCCCTTCTGCCTGTCCTGGGGAAGAAGGGGAAGCTCGCTCTCCATTTTGATGCGGCAGCACAGGGGTGCTGAGAGAAAGCGCAATGTTAGGAAATAGGGTCAGCTGTTGGAAAACCAGAGTGCTGTCGAACCTGTGGGGTGAAAATACAGATTTGTGTGCTTCCCTCTCCTTCATACCTCTCTGGGGCCTCGAAGGAGCTGGATCTGACCTGGACATATATCTGCAGCGGGCATCCTGGACACGATGGGAAGAACCTTTTCCCAAGGGTCAGTGCAGGATTCTCTATTTTGTCACCTAGCGCAGGGTTCGGCGTTGAGAACAGTGATGCCCACAGTGATGTCCTCTCAGATACAGAGATGCCTATCCCTTCCATACTGCAGGAATGGCTGAGAAGATGATCGAAATTTGTGGTTAGGAAAAGAGACACTAGAGCAAGTCTGAATTTAACTGCATTAGTGTATTCTTAGGGTGGGAGGCTTTTAGGACAGGCCCTTGGTGAGAAATGTTGGAGGACTTGCTATAGAGCGCAGTGAATGATTCTGTACAGTGTAATCCATGCTGCTTTCACAGGACATTGGCAGCAGTCCTGGGCCAAGGGGAAATGGAGGGTTGAGGAAGCTGGAAAAGCTGAAGACATGACTATTTGTTCTCATTATTAAATCCTCCTCCTTGTGTGTGTGGCTGCTGTCTTCACCTTCTTCTTTTACTTGCCTCCCTCCCCTCACGCTCCCACCTCCAGGACAGCGTTGGCAGGGGAAGAGGTTGCAGCATAGCAGAAGAGGGCTGACCCGCCTGGTGACAGATGGGAGATGCTGTCGGCAAGCTGGGCCGGGATGAAAGGGTTTCAGGCACTAGCCTCTCCAGCCCTCACCCCTTTGCATCGCTGAGGGAACATTGTTCTTTGGAGAACACACCTGTCAGGAACAGTTTTGTGCAGCCCCTTCCATACCACAGCTGGCAGCACATAAAAGCATGAACCTCCCGGGGTTGAGTGTTCCTCTCATCTGTGCGGGGAAGGACAGGGCTGTTGCTCCCCCTTGAATTCCAGCTTTGTGGCTCCAGGCCTCTTCAAACACTGTGGATTTGTGGTTCCACTCCATTGTCAGCAGACTCCTGTTTAGGCAAGCATCATTGCATGTTTGCCCCCTTCCTCTGTCCCTTCTGGAGACCTCTAGCAGGGTTTGGACTCTTATTGCCCACACCTGAGGTACAGCAAATTATCCCCAGCAGTGGATTCCTGCCTCCAAGCTTCTTCTTGCAGGTTTGTTAGACCAAAATGGTGACAGAGTCCCTGTGCTGGAACACAGACTGTAGCGTGTACCTTGCAAAATCCTGTTCCCAAAAACATCGCTTCTGATAGTTCTCACTCTAAAGAAATTGGGGTGTAATAGCAACAGGATGGACTGCGCTGGGAGGTATGTAGGAAAAATGTTGATAATGTAATTTTGCTTGTTATAAAGCAAGTGCAGTTATGGGAGGACAGCAGGCTCAGAGATGAAAGAGAAAAAACGAACTTGGTGGGGGAATTGTGGCAACTACTTTATTGTTGAAAGGTCATTGCTTCTCTGGGGAGGAAAGACTGCCAAGCTACAGACCTACCCTGGCTCCCCATCTGAGGGACAGCTCTTCCTCATGACTTGAAATTTTATGTCTTTTCTTTCTAAGAGGTGTAGTCGTCCTCCCTCGGGATGGAAGTTGTTGAAAGGTCATTGCTTCTCTGGGGAGGAAAGACTGCCAAGCTACAGACCTACCCTGGCTCCCCATCTGAGGGACAGCTCTTCCTCATGACTTGAAATTTTGTCTTTTGTTTCTAAGAGGTGTAGTCGTCCTCCCTCAGGATGGAAGGAACTTTGCTTTCAGGAAGGAAGCTGGCTGCAGCTCCATGAGGTGTTTCTTTGCTGTTGCAGTGCTGCCCACTTGCTCCCCTTTGGACTTCCACTGTGACAATGGGAAGTGTATCCGTCGGTCGTGGGTCTGCGATGGAGACAATGACTGTGAGGATGATTCTGATGAACAGGACTGCCGTAAGTCACCTCTTTGAGGGGAGAGGGTGCCTGCCTGCCATGGCTGGGGAAAGCTGACCCTTTTTATTACAGGAACGTAAGAGTTTATCCACTGAATCAGACCTTTGGCTTGTAATAAGCTATATCCTGCCTCTGACGGAGGTGTGTACCTGATGTCCGTAAGCCCTGCCGCCTTGGCACTTGGCTTGCTCTTCAGGTGCATGTCCTGGGGGAGGGGATGCTTCTCCATCCAGCTGGAGAACGTTTATGCCCTCCAGCTTTGCTAGTTAATGTCCCATGAAGCACTTCCCCAAGCTGAGCTCTTCGTGTCCTCCCCTGTTTGTGGAAACACCTCACCTCTGCCAAATCCTGCTGCACTGCCTGTCTGGCTGACTTCCTGTGGCCTCAGGTTCCACTGTCTGACTTTTCTGCTGTGCCGGGCTGTCCCCAGCATCCTCTCCCTTCAAACAGAGCTCCCTGAGGAGAGGGAGGTGCTGTAAGGATGCTGCCCACACAGAGACCGGTTACCCTGAACACTGACTGTCTGCTGCCATGTGAGGTGCCATCTTCAAAAGAGTTGCCATGGCAGGCTGGTAGCTGTGAGCCCTGCCGTTGTGCTTCTACAGATTATCAAAGTGGAGGGGAATTTTGCCTGAGTCTTTGGAGTTCAGCCCCCTCCTTTCCCCTTTGTGTTGAGGATAAGGGTTACTTGTGGCTGCCTTCCGTTAGCAAAAGGTGTTCAGGGATACAGCTTTTCTTCTCCACAATAAATCGTCAGGTCCATACTTGGCAGCACGTGCCAGAGAACCAGAGTGTTATGTAGCACTGGAGCTTCAGCTTCTCTGAAACTGGACTGGTTATTAGGGCTGGCGTCAGGCTGCAGTTAGGAGCAGAACTATTTTACTATCTGGTTGAGATAGTCGCAGTTGCTTAATAAGCATCACTCTACAGCCCTTGAATTCTACAAAAGTTGTGTGCGTGGTGCTCCAGAGTGGCTCTGATGGAGGAATCACATCTCAAGAAATGCAAAAATAAAGCACTTGGCTGTAAAGTATTCAGTGTCCAATACCTACGTGGAATTGAATTCACTTTTTGATCAGTATGTCCCTGATCTTTGCCTGACCTTTTGGGCAAAAGGCTGGCAAGCAAGGTTCAGGAGTTTGACATCCTGTGTGATTCTCTGGATCACAGGACTAAGCTCAGTTTTCCAGTCTATTGAAAGATTTTAATGAAAAGAAGATATATAGGTCTGGGTCTGTTTGGTCTTCTGTTTTTCAGAAAAAGCTGGAATGCCCTCATATCTAAGACAACAGTGGAGAAGGGTGTGATCAAAAGATTTCGAGACTAATGAAAGGAGGAAGGCAAGGTTCCATGAAAAAGAGACTCCTAGGAGGTTGTTCAGACTAGCATGTAACCATGGGAGAGTTTCTGTTGGATTGAGGTCCTCAGGTGTTAATTTTGCAGTCCCTTTCCTTTCCTCGCTGGTCTGCAGAGAAGCTTCCTTAGAAGACTGGCAAAGAGGGTGGAATGAGGCTGCAAATAGTGAGGCGTTCAGAAGAGGAAATTTAAATTTTTCTCTCCCTTTCCAATGAACATTCCTTTCCTTTTGAAGATAGCTTTGGCATTGTTGTGAAAAGAAGGTGGAGATACAATTCTACCAGCAATTTTTTGTTAGATAACGATAGAGCCTATTAATTCCTTTAAAAAGAGGCCTGGATTGCCTTTTTTTTCTGTGCAGGGATCTCTTGAGCCTGGCTTGGGGCTGTGCTAGAATACCAGTGCAGGGTGGGTGGCTTCATCTCTGTTCCAGGTACTGCCTCCAACCCATGTTCTCAGGTTTTAGAGCCTGCTGTACTATTGACTTATGGATGGAGTGGAAAATAGACACTCAAGAAATCTTACAGTGGCCCTCCTGGTATTGTTCAGGGAAGGGAAGTCAGCTCTCCAACATTGCGGTGTCCTTGGAGGACAATGTTGCTTGATTTGTAACACATCACGGATTTGATGTTCTGCAAGGTAAATCTTCTTGCCTTGCCTTCACCTCATCTCCATTGTGTCCCTGCAGCTCCACGGGAGTGTGAGGAAGATGAGTTCTCATGTCAGAATGGGTACTGCATCCGCAGCTTGTGGCACTGCGATGGTGACAACGACTGTGGTGACAACAGCGATGAGCAGTGTGGTGAGTAACGTGGCCCTACAAACATTACCCTGCCAGTGCTTTAAAAGGGGTTGCACAGACTCCGACCTGTGCAGTCCTAGGATCCCCTGAGCGTAGTGAGGGCTTGCAGCTGGCTTGTCTGGGCTGGGCTTGTGGGATGTTCCGTTCCCAGCGCTGGCTGCTTGGGATCTCGGGGTGTGTGGCTTACCTGCCAGGCAAAAATCACTTGAGGCCTGCTACTCCTTGACATGGTGTTGTGAAGTCCCATGGATTCTTTTTGAATCCAGCACTCTGTGTCAGTCAAATGAACAATCAGATTTTGCTCAGGCACTGTGTAACATGGGTATGTATGGTTTAATGAGCAGTCTTGTTTGTGGGTGCCCTAGGAGCTTCAGGAGCTTCAGGAGCATGGTGCCGTTGTTTCCTGGGTACTCTGAGAAAAGCCAAGGCTTTGTTTGCATTGCTGTCTCTGCAGATATGAGAAAGTGCTCAGAGAAGGAGTTTCGTTGCAGTGACGGTAGCTGCATAGCTGAGCACTGGTTCTGTGATGGTGACACAGACTGCAAGGATGGCTCCGATGAAGAGAATTGCCGTAAGTGCTCTCCTTGCTTTGTAACCACAGGAAAAAGCCCTTTGGACCTGCTCCTGTCTTGGGGTTTGGCACAGTTTCTGCAGCAGAGATCAAAAACAAGTTAGTCCTGCCTGTACTGACAGCTATGCCACCTTCTGTTGCCTACCCCAGAGGGCACAAGAGAATGGTATGTCTCTTGTGTTAACCTCACGGGCGTACTTCATCTGTGCCTGCCTGCTTCTCTCTTCCTTCCCATGGCTGTGTGACCTTAAAGTCAGAGCAGGAGGCTTACGCTTTACTGAATACAGCTCTATATAAAACCATTGGAGTTGGAGGGCAAGGGGGAAGGGGAGAAAACTATTCCCTTCTTTTTCCTCTTGCCTGATTCCTGCCTGAAATTTCGGGGTGGAGGGGGCTCTGCCCACTGACAGCATCCTTAAGGCCTGCACGTCCCCAGCTGGCATGCGGCAGGGACTGCCTGCCTGACCAACCTCTCTTCACTCGGATGCTTTATGCAGGACGTAGTCTGAAAAGTGACTGATGAGGAAGGGGGGCTGTGAGAGCCCTCAACAGTTGTTTTCTCCTCCACCTTCAGAGGCTTGTAGCAAGTGGGACAGGAGTCTATTATGTCCCTTCCTAACCCCCACTGCCTCTCTCCTGTGTCTGTGAGCGCTGTCAGTGTCTATGGAAGTTGCAGTGGTCCCTTCCCCCACCGTGCTCTCAAAGGCATTTTGCAGAATTTGTTCTAGATAGCAGGAAACTTCAAAAGGCTCTGGGAGGGGCATCAGGGCTGCCCGCTCCTGAAGGGCAGGGGGAGTGGATGCATGGGGGAGTTGTCTTTTATCTCTCCAGATAATGAGAGTTGGCAGAGAGCCAGGGGCTGCAAACATTTCTAAGCCGGAAAAGGGCTCTAAAAGGAAGCCAGCCTGTCTCCCTCTCCTTTCCCCCTCTCCCTTTCTCCATCCCTTGCCTGTCACTTCCCTGCAGGCCATGAATAGACCCTCAGGAAGGGAGGGGAGATGTTTCAACCTTGCCTCCTGCAGGAGTGGAGGGGCACCCAGAACTGGTGCCCTTGCTTCTCTGAGCTGGAATGCTTCTCCAGTCCTGGCTGGCAGTTGTCTCTACAAGGCGTTTTAAGTAACTCACTCAGAAGCTCAGTTTGGCTACCTCCCTTTCTCTTATTTTCCTCAATGTGGTTGTCATCTGTTCCTTATCTCCAGTCCTGCTTGTCATTCATCTGGGACAAGGTGGGACTACACTGTTCTTTTTTGTCTGTTTTTTTTTCTTTTTTGTGTGTGTGTTATAACTGAATCGTACTACATGAGTATTTAAATCTCTGACTTCATTTTCTTCTCAAGGAGACCCAAACGCTCCTTTGGCGAGGCACACGTTGCACACGTTAACATGTATTTCGGTATCCAGCCACTGGATCCTTACTGAACTAGAGCTCTTAATGCATGCCTGCAGGCTGTACCCACTACTTCAGGTTGGAGTGGCAGGTGTAGTTCACTTCCCAGACTGACAGTCTTTCTCTTCCCTTTTGTTTAATGGATTTCTTTTCAGAGCTCTTCACTTGGAAGATTCATATGCCTGAAACATGCAGTTCGTTCTCTAGACAGTATGAGAAGAGGTGTCAGGTTCTGTTGAGTGCGACTCAAAATATTTTTCATCCCTCCCCACATAGTGTATTGTTGAACAGAGAACAGTGGGCAGATCCTTGGCTATAAGTTTGTTGGGCTTTGCCCAGGGTCATCTGTCTGGCAGTGCTCCTTACTGATAAGGCACGGGTTTTTTTGGCAACAGCTTGAGGGGAAAGGGAGGGGGGAAGTCCTGAAAAGTCAGGTGCAAACCTGGGCACCTTGCTGCTTGCTTGCTTCCTTTGGTCTTCAAGTGCTTATTTTTGTCAAAATTTTAAAGGAATCATTCCATACTTTAGCCTTGCATTCTGGCATGCCTCAATCTTTAATACAGAGCTACTCCAAAGAGTATCTTTATTTTTCCATCTGGTTTTGTATGTACCTTTTTCAGGTTTAATAAAAAATTTCAACACTTTCTGGAGTGCACTAAAACAAGCGTCTCAAGTATAAGGTGGAAGGTGACACTCTTGGATCCTTTTTGTTGCTTTCCCATCAACCCTTCCTTCTTCATAGCTGTTTCCTTCTCTAGAACTTAATGGGTCATGAAAAGTTAGTGTTACAACATCCTATGTAGTACTTTTTAATTATTTTTAGTGGATTGTCTGCATGGGTGTCTTTTATATATAGGTTTAACCTGCCCCCCAGTGAAACACAAACAGCATTCAAGTTCCTCTCAGTAATACAAGTCATGTAAAGATACACAGCAATGGCTAGTAACTAGATTGAGAAGGTTGCAGCTAAACCGGATTGTGCCCTGTCACCTCAGGCGTTTTTTTCTTTGATTCCCTTGTTAGCATCAGATGTTCCAGCTGCCACCTGCAGCTTGGAGGAGTTCCAGTGTGCATATGGACGCTGCATCTTGGACATCTACCACTGTGATGGCGATGATGACTGTGGGGACTGGTCTGATGAATCTGACTGCTGTAAGTTAGCGCAGAGTGATTTACTGGTCCAAGCATTGGAGCTGCAAACCTAAACGGATTTTGCATTGGCTGGAGAGGGGTTGCAGTGTAGATGGCAATCTAATTGTTCACACACAAGCTGGCTCTTTTGTTATTCTTTTTTTTAACTCGGGGAAAACGAGAATAGTGATGGGAACTGTGTAGTCAGCACACTTCTGTGTACAGGAATTAAAGCAATTTCCAGGAGGAGTCTAATCAGGACCAAGTTCCACAACAGTGGAGTGTAAGGGTGGTGCTGAGGGGCTTTGGGGATGTTACATGGGTCCGAGTTTGCTCTTTGTGTTCTTTACCACATCTGCAGCATCTCACCAGCCTTGTCGCTCTGGAGAGTTCATGTGCAACAGTGGCTTATGCATTAACGCTGGCTGGAGGTGTGATGGAGACTTCGACTGTGATGATCAGTCAGATGAGAGGAACTGCAGTGAGTGCTGGGAACTGGTCGAAGCGTTCAGTTTCGGCAGATGCAAAAGAATGTTTGGGACTGTTAGCTTTGGAACTGGGTCTCCTCTGGTCCTTCTTGCTCATCTCATGTTCTTTTTTTGATCCCTCAGCTACGTCTATGTGCACAGCTGACCAGTTCCGCTGTAAATCAGGGCGCTGTGTCCGTCTGTCCTGGCGTTGTGATGGGGAAGATGACTGCTCTGACAACAGTGATGAGGAGAACTGTGAAAACACAGGTTTGGCCTGCTGCCTTGCTGCTTATAGCTAACCTTTCCATCTTGGAGGTAATAGGTAGTGAAGTCTCTTTTGGATTGCTTCACTGAGTTCAGCCTAGAGTTTCCAAAGAATGGGATCTATGGGCTATCTTGTACACTTGCAAACAGGTGCAGGTCTGTGTGCTTAAACTGACTTAAGTGATGGTGTTTTCTGGTCAAATATCAGATCCCTGTGTCTTCCTGTCCTGTCCCTACACTATGAATTACCACAGATCTCGGAGTTTATTCCGTTCAGACTTGGAAACATTAATAGTGTGCAAAGTTGCTACCTTTGTCAAATGGACTATGTCTAACTCTTCCCTTTTAGATAGTTCTGGGTAGCTGTCATGTTGCATTGTGAAATTGCCAGCAATTCTAGCAGGCAGTGGAATCAAAATGAGCATTTTGTGGAAGTGAAAGTTAAAACCTTTGTTTTAGAGGTTCAGGGTGTCAGCTTCCCCCTTAGATATTTTCTCAGGAGTCTCTTTCTAGTAATCATTTTGCATATAGCCATTCTTTTGTGTAATAGTGGTTACGGAGAAGAGGAGAGTTTCAACAGGCCCTAGTGTTATGGTAGGATTCAAGGAATGTCTAGAATCTTCTATTTTCCTTAAATCCTTCAGGTTGTCTGTAGGCCTTGTTGAGGAATAGTGTGTGCTGGCCCATAAATTCATCCCAATGAGTGGAGCCCAGCTGTGCGTATTGACCCTTCTGGATCAGTGTATTTTAAACAGTGGGTTTAGGGGTGACAAAAGGGATTTGTGAAACTGTGCCACTTGTTTGGGCCTGTTGAGGAGGGGAGAGTGGGTGTTCTATAAGGACAGCTGAGCTGGGAGGACCTGGAGAGGCACGCTTTGTAGCCATTTGAGAGCAGCTGCTCTAGACTGGTCAGCTCTCGTGAGCACCAGTGTGCAGGAGATGGTGGTGATCCTGGAAAAAGCAATTGTACTTAAAGACAAGCCGGTAACCCTGCTTCCTCATCCTGATAACAAAGGTTTTTAAAGGTATTGAAAGAACGGTTGCCACCCAGAAGCCAACTCAAACTTCCAGAGCCATTGAAATTCAACCTCTCCACCTCAAACCAAATCCGAGGTGGTTGAATATAGCTATTTTTACTGTAAGGTTAGTTGTGCAGTTCTGCTTTAGGTCTATGGTGATAGTCAGCATGTAAAAATTAACTCAGGGCTTCCAAGCACAATGTGTACTGGCTCATCTAAGCAAAATAATGTGCTGTCTTAATGTCCATTGCAAGAGTTAAAATCCTGTGTCACCTCTTGGATTTAGAGCAGAATTATATTTTTATTGGCCATAGAGAGAAGATTCCTAGAATACTAGGAGATCAGCTGATGTGAGCGTCTTTGTGTTTGATATAACAAATGTAGGCCAAGTTTCAGGATCCTTCATATAAAGCATTCCTGTGCTCTGAAAAGTGAATCTGCATGTGATTTGGTTTTATGTTCCCAGTTGGTGTGTCTGTTAATTCTTATTTGTACTTCTTGTTAATCTCACAACTACTCTTTTCCATGCTGCTTACAGGCAGTCTGCCATTCTAATTGGTTTCTTTGCAGATAACTGTATTGTCCTGTTGTCTCCTAGGATTATCAGAGGGAGATGATTTGGAAACCGCTAACCAAGTCAGCTTAAGAGCTACAAGAAATAAGAGGCAACAGGACAGTGCAGTTATTACTGAAGAAACAATCAGACTGGCAAAGTCCCTACAAAGAGTATTACTTTACTTACAAGAATTCTGCAGAGTCTCCCTGCCAACAGCAGAAGTTGAAGGATGTAGCTCATGTGTGAAATCCTGTTGCCTGAGCTCAGATTTCAAGGATGCATGTAAATCTCATTCCAAGTCCGTCACAGTGCAGTTAGGGCTGGACAAGACGCTCATTCCTAGGCAGGTTTAAGATCCATAGCCATGCTGGGGTGACATATCAGATGATTAAAGTGAGGAATTGACTCCTCTCTTGCACATACTGAGTAGGGTTGTGGAATCTGGAACCAAAGAGAACTAAGCCGGGACCTTCCAGTCATTCTGAGAGAAACTAAATAGCTAAACTTCCCAATAAAGCAACATTGGACTCAGTCTGGAGGAGAGTTCACAGGCCTCCAAATCAGCGTAAAGATATGTGGAGCAGTAAGGAGTGCAAGATGAGCTGAATTCAAGGAAAGAGGAAGTCACGGATTTGTGCTGATATGTAAAGTTTATAAAAAATCTTAGAAAATGTTCTGTGGCCTTGTCTTCACCATGGCTGTGGTTCCATCACTAAGCTGTGGTGTGCTTACTTTCCCCTTCTTCTCTTGCAGGGACCCCTCAGTGTGCTCCAGACCAGTTCCTGTGTGGAAATGGGCGTTGTATTGGCCAGAGGAAGCTGTGCAATGGAGCAAACGATTGTGGAGATGGCAGTGATGAGAGCCCGCACCAAAACTGCCGTAAGTCCTCTAAGTTCAGTCTCAAATGTAAATGGAGGCACTGTGATGTGTGGCAGTCTACTTGGTGTTCCTCAAGGATGTGTGTAAGGAAGAAAACCTGGGCTGTGATAATGGGAGAGAGTTTAGACTGAGGAAAAAGGCCTTGGTGGTTTTGCCAATTGCATACTGCAGGCAAGGAGTAATGGGGAGAAGATTATGATCTCAGATATCAAAGTTTGTCTGCAGAGATAGCGAATCCTAAAAGCATTTTGTTCTGAGCTTCGTCGTCCCCTTTAGTTGTGGGCTGCAGGGGAGAGTTCTGACTGCGAAGACGCAGCTTCCAGCACAGCCTGTGTCCTCCCGCTCTTGCTCGGCCAGTTCTGAAGGGCGACTGCTGCCTAGCAGCTGAGGACACAAGCAGCTGCCTCGTGGTTTCAGCTCAGTTATCTTCACATGTTCCTTTTGCAGGCCCACGAACAGGGGAGGAGAACTGTAATGTCAACAATGGTGGCTGTGCTCAGAAGTGCCAGATGGTACGAGGGATGGTGCAGTGCACCTGCCATACAGGTTACAGGCTCCTGGAAGATGGCCGATCATGCCAAGGTGGGTTTTTGGAGCAGTAGCATCCTCCCTGCTGCTTTGATGTGCTTGAACTTGATGGCTATGATAGGATGCAGACCAGAGCATGAAAGCAGAAGCAAGCTATCTGTGAGATTGCCTGATTTGTTGATGATCTAATGGTAACTTTCTCCCTTTGTCTGTAACATGTAGATGTGAATGAGTGTGCCGAGGAAGGTTACTGCAGCCAAGGCTGTACCAACAGCGAAGGAGGCTTCCAATGCTGGTGTGAGCAAGGCTATGAGCTGCGACCTGACAAGCGCAGCTGCAAAGCTCTAGGTAAAGAGGAGTTCAGCCTTATTCTGGTTTGTGTGTGTTGGTCCAGCTCTCATAATTTTGTCTCTAATGCTTCATTGGCAGCATTATGTTGTTCACCAAGCCAACATGTGAGGAAAAGGAAGTACCTGGATTTGTATTCGATATGCCCAGGCTGTTGGTGAATGCATGTGGAAATTTTGTGTGATTTTGACCATGGAGAGAATACTTGACTGTTTCTTTTCCCTGCCAGCAGGACAGCCCTTGCCTTCTTTTCCTAGTCCCTTGTCATTCCTGGTGACCCAGACCCTGGGACAAAAGCAGCCTCCTGCCTCTGTCTCTGTTCAGGAAGTGTCTTAACCTTTCCAGTGAGTGAGATTGTATCATACCTCTTTGTGGTTTGACCCTTCACACTGGTCACCAGTCCTAAATGCTGTGAGTGGCTGCGGTGTGGACATCTGCTGGTTTTTAAGGGCATCTCTACACTTGTTTACCTTTATTCCTCAGCTCCTCTAATGTGGGAGCCGAGGAATTAGAAATTACATTTAAAGAATTAAGATTTCATGATTTCATTAGGAATTCCCCTCATGAAATCCATAAAGGATGATGAGACTGGGGT
>NW_009620544.1:0-23137 GCF_000690535.1 Cariama cristata | reverse complement strand
CCCCGTTTTTTTTTTTTTTTTTTTTTTCCCCCCTGCAGTGGAAGTACCTGCTGAGTTTATATCTGGCTGAGACAGATTTTAACTGTGTCTTGTCTGTGGTAGAAGATGTGGTAGAACATGTGTGTTTGTAGGGCTCGGAGATGGATATAGGAAAAGGAAACTACAGTCCAGCTGCCAAGTGGCTGCCTAGTGGTATGGTTTGAGAGGCTGAGGTGAGGCGGGCATAGGTGGGACCTGGAATGATCACTTCTTGCTGGGTGAATGTTTGCCAAAAGGTTTAAAACTGTTCACCTTTGAGTTAGGACTGTGTATTGAGGATGTGAAAACAGCTCTCTGATTTTGCACTTGGGAGTTGATTTCTTGCTGCCAGTACTGCAAAACTATGTTCTGGGACTTGGTGCAGAGGGAATGGTAGGCAGGATCCTGTCAAAGTGCTCTAATGCTGTCTTCCCATATATTCTCAGGGCCAGAGCCAGTGCTGCTCTTTGCCAATCGAATTGATATCCGACAAGTGTTGCCTCATCGCTCAGAGTATACACTGCTCCTGAACAACCTGGAAAATGCCATTGCCCTTGACTTCCACCACAGCAAGGAGCTGGTGTTTTGGTCTGATGTCACTCTCGATCGCATCATGAGGGCCAATCTGAACGGTAGCAACGTGGAAGAAGTGGTTTCCACAGGGCTGGAGAGCCCAGGTGCGTCACCAGAGAAAAGGAAAGGAAAAAACCTGGGGACTGATGATGTGAGAATAGGGGTGGGTGAGTGGAGAAAAGTGGGTACCCAGCATTCAAAATGGAGTGCATCTCCCTGAGCAAGGGGATGAGTTGGATGGAATGGGTGTGAGATCAGTGTACCCCTGGAGTTAATCTTGGCTGATGGGGTAAGAGACAGGAGGACTGAATTAGGCCTCTTCTGAGGCTGAGAGGGAAAGGGGATTATTTTTTTTGAGCAGATCTTGCTCCTGGTTTCATTCTGTGCTTAATTCTCCCCTGGAGATAGGTGGACTTGCTGTTGACTGGATCCACGACAAATTATACTGGACAGACTCTGGGACATCTCGAATTGAAGTAGCAAACTTGGATGGCACTCACAGGAAAGTGCTTTTATGGCAAAACCTGGAGAAACCCCGAGCAATTGCCCTACATCCTATGGAGGGGTGAGTGAAAACATAGGACCCCAGTAAGCATTCCACCCAAGTGCTTCCAGGTGAACACTGGAAACCCTATCCTTAGTCACAAAGGCTGCCTCTGGGCTCAAGCCTTCATTTGGTACTGCCACTTTGGGGAACCTGGCAATGCTGGGGGCATTCAGAGCCTTAATTCTATTCTGGGCCCTTCAGGTTTTACCAGCCTGAAAGTGCTGGGTGTTACCTTGTTGGCTGTCACTTCTCCCATCGCTGTGACCTAGTCTCATGATCAAGGTCACAGGGACTGGTATTTTGCCCTGATAGAGTGTGATGCTGGGTGTAGTATGTGGGACATGAGTTTTCTAGCCTTTCTCTCCCTGCCTCTTCCAGCACTATCTACTGGACTGACTGGGGCAACACTCCCCGCATTGAGTATTCCAACATGGATGGCTCTAATCGGCGCATCATTGCGGATACCCACCTCTTCTGGCCCAATGGACTGACCATTGACTATGCAGGACATCGAATGTACTGGGTGGATGCCAAACATCATGTCATTGAGAGGGCTGACCTCGATGGGCAGAATAGGAAGGCTGTTATTAGCCAAGGTGAGTAACAGGGCAGTGGGCGGAGAGTGCTCTCCGCAGTAAAGGCGGCAGAGTAGCACAGTGCTACTCTGAGTTTCAGAGCCACTGGCTCCTGCTTCTATGATTGGCTCCTTCTCTTTCATTGTGGGATGAATTCTGCCACCGCTGAGGGATGGGGTTTGCTACCCACTCTTCTGTGGACAGGGGAGAGGAATTGTCTGTTATATTAGTGTAAGGTAGATTTGAGCAGGTTGAGTGTGGCAAGGCCTAAGGGGCAGTGGAAAGAGCTGTCCCTTGTCGCCCTGCTAGCCTGAATCCTGTTGGACCTGATTATATCCCTGTATTGGTTGTCTATTACAGGCCTCCCGCACCCGTTTGCTATCACCGTGTTTGAGGACAGTTTGTACTGGACAGACTGGCACACAAAGAGCATCAACAGTGCCAACAAATTCACAGGCAAGAACCAGGAGATCATCCGCAACAAACTCCACTTCCCTATGGACATCCACACGCTGCATCCTCAGCGCCAGCCAGCAGGTAAGTGCAGAGAGGGTAGAGACCCATTTGAGCCAGTAGAAGACCTCCTGCCACCCCCACCCTGTAAGGCAGGGAGATGGCAAGCCTGAACCCAGCATATTGACACATCCACCCCCTCCATCCAGAGCTGTTGCAGAACTTGCTCCGTCTGGCAGTTCAGTTGAGGTCCCTCAGCCCCCGTAACGTGGTGTTAGGTGTTACCGCAGCTCCCTCTGGTGACACTTGGCGGTGGAGGTTTTTCAGTAGGAAATACCTGTGGCTTGTTTATGCAAGAGCTCTTTTGGGAGGGGGGAAAAATCGTAAGTGGGCACGAGTAATGGCTGACATTATTCCTCTTCAATTGCCATAATCTGCTTCAGAAGTGGATTGAGTTAAAGGCTTTATTTTAAAATTGAGCCTGACAAATGGAGTTAGCGCTTTAGTTTATACGTTTCCTTATTCTCCATTAACTTCTGGGTACACCTTGACTGGTGTTTTTCCTCTTTTCTTTACTCTCTGCTTTATGCGTGGTTGTTTTTGTCTTTGGCTACTTGAGCAGGGAGAAACCGTTGTGGGGCCAACAACGGGGGCTGTACTCACCTCTGCCTGCCAAGCAGCAAGGGTTACACCTGCGCCTGCCCCACAGGCTTCCGCAAGACCAGCAGCCATGCCTGCGCCCAGAGTAAGTGAGGTGGGACCACAGCCTGCATGCTCCGATGTTCAGGGGGTGGCAGAGGGTTGGCAGTGGGAGTAAGCAGCAGCAGTTGCTTCCAAGGAGATGCAGCTAGATAGACTGAGTTAAGAGTATTAAGGGCCCCGCCAGAAGATGCTTCACCTCTTTGATGCATTCCCCTGTTCTGTGTTCACATTGCCCTCACTAGGCTTTTAATGGGTGGGGATACAGAGAAACTCTGTCCTTGGGCCCTTATTTCAGGGCTGCTATTGGTGCCATGATCACAGCTGATTGTTTCCCTAAAACTCCCATAGAAGCTGTGTCAGTGATGAACAAAAAATTCAGTCCTCTTGATTGCCACAGTTTCTCTTGGTTTGCAACCATGTGGAAGAATTAGGCCAACGGTCTCCTAGATTCTCAAGAGCTATTCTCAAATAGCTATTTGATTTAGAGGGAGGTCTATGCCGTTCTTTGAAGAATATGGTTGACTTTGTTCCCTCAGCATAGATTACTCTCAGGAGACAGCTCCCTACTACTCTGTTCCTCCTTGCCCACCCACCCCACCCATCCCCCTGGTGATGTTTTGCTACCAGTAAAATCCTGGGCTGTGCCCTGCCAGTGAGAGGTGATATAGGTGGTTAAGGTTGGATATAGCAGGGAATTGTCTGTGTCTGTCACTGTGTTGTTGAACTTAGAGAAATTAAAAGAAGACCTTTCGACCTTTGATCAGGTCTTGACAAGTTCCTGCTTTTTGCCCGAAGGATGGACATCCGTCGGATCAGCTTTGACACAGATGACCTGTCAGATGATGTCATCCCCCTTGCTGATGTTCGCAGCGCTGTGGCTCTAGACTGGGACTCAAAGGATGACTATGTCTACTGGACAGATGTTAGCACCGACTCAATCAGCCGAGCAAAATGGGATGGATCGAGCCAGGAGGTACAGTGTTAACTACCTGTGGAGGTCATCTAGCCAGGAGACTCCTTGAGCATCAGATTTGAAGCCACTGGGATACACTGGCCTTCTAAGGAGCTACAGTTCATGCTGGATTTGTTGTGCATTAGTTTGCCTAGTTCTGGCTCAGAAGAGCCCAGAGATCACTTCATACACAAGTCTGGTTTGTATGTAAAACCTTGAGTTGCGACATGAAGCGTGTTGATTTGTAAGCTGTGGTCAGTTCCTTTGTTGTACCCCTAAAATCTGAAAGGAAGAAGTATTAAATCCTCTGTTATGTACTGCATTTGGAACAAGAGCCACACTCCTTGGGAATGCTTTTTGCACATGCCCTTAGGCTAATGTTGCCGTAAATGAGGGGAACAGAGCTCAAACTTTGGATATGTCATTTGAACAGATATGAAAAATAGATGTTTCTCCAAATGTAAAACTTAATTGAACTTCTGAGTCCTTAATGCTCTCTCTTGTATGGCATTGCTCTGCTTGGGCTTTTGCCTTTTGTAAGCTAACGTTGTTTGTGAATGGGTAGTGTATTGGGCAAGTGCTTTCTCTCTGAGATCTAATTTCACTAAGGATTTTTTCTTTTTGTTTTTATTTAGGTTGTGGTGGACACCAGCCTGGAAAGCCCAGCTGGACTGGCAGTTGACTGGGTCACCAACAAGCTGTACTGGACTGATGCAGGTACTGGGATCCTCTGCTTTACCTAGGCTTCTGTCTTTCTTAGTAGTCACGAAAACTGAAAAACAGCTGAGTAGTTCTACCTGTCTCATTCCAAATTTGTCTGTTTCTGTCTAGTAAAAAACAGAGTTTCATCTTGTGTGCTTCTAACAAAGTGGGAGTTGAGGTGGAATCCTTAGTTTAATTCTCTTCGTGGTATGCCCAGTACTAATTCTGTAGACAGCTTTATAGTAGAAGTTGAGCACCACTGTTGTCTTGCTGCAGAGCTTGCAATTGTGTGTGTTTACTTATCTTCCAACAGTGCATCTTGGGGTGCAGCATGTAGTATTTGGAGGATGTTCTCTGCTGAAGAGTCATAGTTCAGAGAGATGCAAGGAAGGTGATTCTTTTCTAGCTGTTCTCTCCTGCCTATGTAGATACCTTGGGGGCTTAAGAAAGAGCTGACTTACATTCATACAGGACTCCGCATCAGTGACAGCCACAGAGGTGACTTGAGAGATCTAAGAGAAGCGGACACCTTGAGCCATGTTTCTTGCTTGTCTTCCAGCTATGAACAGAGATGGACGGAGGAGAAGAATGCATTGTTGTATGGATGTGTTTTGCCTTGGCTCTTGTGATTCCAGAGGTCTTTGATCTCTCTCTCATTCTCTCTCTTTTGTAGGAACAGACCGGATAGAGGTCTCCAACACAGATGGAACCATGAGAACTGTTCTAATCTGGGAGAACCTAGACAGACCAAGAGATATCGTGGTGGACCCTGTTGGAGGGTGAGAGATTGTTTCTTTTGGGATGACATGGCAATTCTCGCAAGTCTAAAGATGTTCAGGTTCTTTGATTTTGCGCAAATGTCTTTCTGATGCCATTTTTTTACATCCTGCCAAAGACTGAAATTAGAGACCTGATTTTGGATGCTAGCGGAACAAGATAAGCAGGGATAACTGCCTGTTGTGCTGTGCAGCTTGCAGGAGCTGGCTGGTGTTTTCATTTGTTTATCCTGGGGATGTAATAACTAAAGATGTGGTAAAAAGAAATGTTGAGAATGAGGTCGTCTAGATCTTTTCTATTTCTTTATTTCATATCTATACTGAATTTGTATTCAAGCTCTCTGCTTATCAACCAGAGTTCAGTCACAGGGATCTCCTCAGGTAAATTACAGCAGATCTCAAAGAAGCTGTAACATTAGTGGCATCTTGGCTTCAAAGCACTGTGTCAGAATATTGAGGGATCAACTGTGCCAGAGAAAGCAAACCTGAGTAGAGTAACAGAAACAAATACTTTCCATAATGGATTTTGCTTCTGAATCATAAGACCTTGTGGAGCTGGGGATAGGGTGGATAGGAAAAAGCTTGCCAGCCATTGCTTTAGAAGTGTTGAAGGTCTTGAATAAAAGGTGTGCTATTCTTTCCTTGGGTGGCTTGCTGGAAGACCAATGCAGCGAGAGTATAAAGGTCCAATGGTGGAGACTGGTAAATAATTGTTTCATTTTTAGGCCTTGAACTATGGCATTGAACTGTTTCCGCTGTGTTGTAATTAGGCCAGCCCATGGGCAGTAGAAGGTGTATAAATTTGAGTATGATCTTAGGTACATTACAAAAACACAAGGCTGGACCTGAGTACAGTATTAATCTAATACTGCTTCCTGCTAGGGCCTGAAGGCACCAGGCTCTCTCACTTCTTTGTGACACTGCCTGGCCTTAGTGGCAGTGAAGGAGTGCGGCCATTCACTTCTGTCTGGGCTTGTGTTCAGGTTCATGTATTGGACCGACTGGGGAGCCAGCCCAAAAATTGAACGTGCTGGTATGGATGCCTCAAACCGCTTGGTGATCATTTCCTCAAACCTGACATGGCCTAACGGCTTGGCCATTGACTACGAGTCACAGCGCTTGTACTGGGCAGACGCAGGCATGAAGACCATCGAGTATGCCGGTCTGGATGGAAGCAACAGGAAGGTAAGGAAGCCATCTTTGAGGAGGGAGTCTGGGAGCCTGAGGTGTAAGTCCTAGAGCACAGAGTGCTGATGGCCCCTGCCTCTCTTTCCAGTTGAAAGTGAAATCTCCAAATCAAGGCATGCTGAGCTGCTTTCACTGGGAGAGAAGAGCTCCCTTTCAGTTGCAAACTGTGTGTGAGGGAACCTCCTTTTGAGGGCTGACATTGCTGCATCACTCTCCTTTTGCTGTGACTGTACCTTATGATGTTGAGAGGGGGCAAGGGAAGCCTCTCACCCTTAGTGACTTCTTAGTAATGTTTTTTTGGGGGGCTGGGGGTAATCTGACCAGGTGCTGATTGGGAGCAATCTGCCTCACCCCTTTGGACTTACTCTTTATGGCGAGAGAATCTTCTGGACAGACTGGCAGGCCAAAAGCATCCAGAGCGCAGATAGAAGGACTGGGCAGGCTCGGGAAACGCTGCAGGACAATCTGGAGAATCTTATGGATATTCATGTTTTCCACCGGCACAGGCCACCAGGTACAGAGCTCGCTCCAAGCCACACTGAGCTGAGAGCTTGCTCAGGCTCTGGTATGTGGCACAGCTCTCCTGCAAGGAGCTGACCTCTCTGTCAGCCCTCAATGCCTTAAGTCTCTGGGTGGAATATGAGAGCATGAGAATAACTCTCAGCTTGGTATTTAAGGGTGTTCTAGAATGCGTTTCTATAGCTGTTGCACGCCTTTTTTGTGCCTGTGCTACTGGCTTATGGATTTCTCATACTCTTTTCTATAGTACATACAGCATGTGAAGTTAGCAATGGAGGCTGCAGTCACCTGTGCCTTTTGGCACCTCTTCCAAAAGGTTACAGCTGTACCTGCCCTACTGGGATCAACCTGCAGTCTGATGGCAAGACCTGCTCCCCTGGTGAGTCCTCTCTGTAGGATTCTCATTGCAGTTTTGTATTACAGGCACAGTTTGCTCCTGCCTTGTTAGAGAACAAAATTCACTTTTATGTGCTTATCTGCTTTACCCCTTGTAAAACCATTTTGATGCCTATGCCTTCAGTTTGAGTGGGAATTACTATGAAGAAACTTACTGATAACTGGATTGATGCAATGAAGAAAATTTTTCTTGAAATTATGTTGGGTAACTAAACCAGATGTCACGTTTTTCCCCATACTTTTCCCTAATCTTGAGGTGGATTCATTTTTAACTGTAAGGTGCTATATTCTTTAGTAGGTCTGTACACACTCCTCCCATGGACCGTCTTTTTGAGGATTGTGGAAGGCACTCGGTTTCAGGCTGTGGTCCATCCACTTTTTCTCCTTAGCAGGAAAAAAATTACTCCTAATTCCTGTTTGCCACACATCATGGCAGATGTAACTCTTCTATGAGTGCACTCCTTTTCAACTTGGATGTAAAGAAGCATTCAGTAACACTCAGTAAAGCTTTTGTAACCAGACTCCCCATAAGCCGAGATCTGCCTGAGTCTTCCCCTTTTCCACTGAAGTGGATATCACCTCCAGAATGTTGAATAAATGATGCCTATAGTTGACTGAACTTATTCCTCACTGCTATCTGTCCATTTTCAACTCTCTGCAGGAATGACCAGCTTTCTGATCTTTGCCAGAAGGAATGACATCCGGATGGTCTCTCTGGATATTCCTTACTTTGCAGATGTTGTCGTCTCAGTCAATGTCACTATGAAGAACACCATTGCAATTGGAGTGGATCCTCGTGAAGGTCTGAACTTGTTAGTGTACCCGACTGTCTGTTTGAAAGGAACAAGTGACTTCATATCTAAATGTCTGAGTAAAGACCGAGGCACAGATCTTACTGTAGATTGTGAATTTGGGTAGCGTATTTTTTCTGGTATATGCTGCAAATATTCCTTTCCAATCAGGAAAGGAGTGGCCTTACAGGAAAACAGAGAACCCCAGCTATGTGGAAGAAGCTGCTTGCTATATTGAGTGAGATTCCCATGCATTTTGGATTTAAGAAAGCTTTCCTCCTGCTGGAGCATTGTACAGCAGTAGAGCTGAGAGTCTGGCTGTTCATGTATACTAAACATCTGATGCTGTGCTGGATGTAAACCCACTGTTGTACAGTAAGGTAGATGGCCTGGTTGCTCTCCTCTGGGACATTTTGAGAAATCAGGTGTGGGACTCTATACAACTAGCTGATAATGTGTTCTGTGTTCTCTGGCCTTGTGTAAAGGTCAAGAGTGCCAGTGCTCCTAGATATTTTGAGGAGGATTGGAACAAGATAATTTGTACTGTTTTATCACTCTAGCTTAATAGTTTTGTGCTGCTCTTATTCCTGTGCAGTCAGATCTGTTTTGAATGGTGTAGGCAGTAGCCAGAGACCTGGATCTTGTTTTTAAGGATTTTGCTGTTTGGTTGTTGGAGTTTGTTTTGGTTTGGTTTAGTTGTGGTCTTTTTTTTTTAAAGTTTCTCTTTTTTTCTTCCACCCAGGAAAGGTTTACTGGTCAGACAGCACATTGCGGAAAATCAGCCGGGCTGCCCTTGATGGCTCACAATTTGAGGACATCATCACTACAGGTAAGAGAGATGGTGGCCTGGGAGCCTCTTGCCTCCATGCACCATGAAAAGAGAGATTCTCTGATATCCTGGCAGAATTATCTTTAAATTTTCAGTGGAAAGGCAGGCAAAGCCTAAAGCAAATGCCTGATGAGGTGCAGAAAGGGAATACCAGAAGTTCCTAACCAGGCTGGTAGGATGAGCAGTGACCAATACACCTTTCTGTTTTCTCAGGTCTATTGACTACAGATGGGCTGGCTGTGGATGCTATTGGCAGGAAGATATATTGGACAGATACAGGAACAAACCGGATTGAAGTGGGCAACCTCGACGGCTCCATGAGGAAAGTCTTGGTCTGGCAGAACCTGGACAGCCCTCGGGCAATAGCTTTGTACCACGAGATGGGGTTAGTGTTGTCAAGAGGCTATCTGTGGCTTAGAACAGGACTTCTGACCTCTGTTTCCGTAATACTTGCTGGCTTTTCCCCAGGTATATGTACTGGACAGACTGGGGTGAGAATGCCAAGCTGGAACGCTCTGGGATGGATGGCTCTGGACGTGTGGTGTTGATCAGCAACAACCTGGGCTGGCCTAACGGACTGGCAGTGGATAAGGCTGGGTCCCAGCTGCTCTGGGCTGATGCACACACTGAGGTCTGATTCCGTTCTTTGACATTGTTTGTCATTGGGTCTTTGGTAGCCTAGAGGCTGTTCTGAGGCTCTTGAGCAAGCTGTCAGAAGAGCAAGGGGAACATAAGCTTTTCTGAGAATATGTGCTACGGGGAGGGTGGATTTGAAGAACATCACTTGCTTAGGCTCTGTTGCCCACTTGATATAGTGCTTGCTAGCAAGAGCATCAGTATTTGGAGTATGGGGCTGATGTTTACTTCTTTCTTTAGCGGATTGAGGCTGCAGATCTCAATGGTGCTAATCGCCACACCCTGCTGTCTCCAGTGCAACATCCCTATGGCCTCACTTTGCTGGACTCTTACATCTACTGGACTGACTGGCAAACACGCAGCATTCATAGGGCTGACAAGGACACTGGTGCCAATGTCATCTTGGTGAGGGCAAACCTGCCTGGCCTCATGGACATTCAAGCTGTTGACAGGGCACGGCCCCTGGGTGAGTTGTTAGACTGCTTCCAAATCAGTGGGTGTCTCTGGTGACTAGGGGAGCCCTTCAGAGCTGTCATTGAAAAGAGTCCTTTAGGGTAAAGTATGAGTGATAAAGTAACTTCTCAAAAAACGGCTTTTCTTTTCTTCTTCCCTCTTGTTTAACTATTTTTGCACTTCTCCCTGTTTACCCAGCTCCATAGGTCTGGTGTTTGTTTATGACTGCATGCCTTTTGACCCTGTTCATCCCTTTTCCTTCACTGGATTGCACCGACAAGCTCGTTCTCACACACAGCAGAGCCACTTTCTTAGGAGGACTGAATCAGTTATGCCCCATTAGACTTCACTGGAGTCTACTGCCATTGGACAGTTTCCCTTTTTTAAATCCAGAAGGCACTAATTCCTCTTAAGCTAGTTGCTGAAACCTTATTTCAAGCGCTAGTGAATTTTTTCCCAGCAGTTGCAGGCTTCATCTTCCTGTCTGCCACTTTGCTTTACAAAATCTCTGCTGCTTTATTTGCCTTTAATATATGCTGCTCTCCAGCTGTTCTGTGCCAGAGTCAAATTCCTTATGTTACTCTTTGGGGATCCTATATGACCCCATCTCACTTTTTTTTTGCAGGAGTTGTTGCTTTTTGCTGTGGCTTTGTTTTGATGGAGTTTCCCCAATATGTACTTCTGCAGAAAACTCTGCATTGCTTCTCCTGTGGCTACTATCAGCAGCACATCATTCTTGACGGTATAACTTTACAATGTTACTTAAAGCTAACCAAAAATCTAGCTGTCATGTCCCCGTTGTTGTCGTCTTCCCACTCTGTGCACCTGTCTTCTGGGCTTATCCCCTCCTAGTAAATGTTTTCTTGTTTGGGTTTTTTTTCAATTAAGAAAAAAAAGATATGACCCTAATATGTCAGGCACTTTCAGCAGGCTTCTCTGATGCTTTTGTTTACTTGCCACTGTGTGCAGCTAAGTTGAAACAGAAGCTTCTTTGTTAGCCTGGCCTCTGGTGCATGGTCACGCTGCTTCCCCACAGGGTTGGATCTTTCTGTCAGCATTACCATTTTCAGCAATAATAAAGCTAAACTGCAGTTGTGTAAATCTGTCGGCATTTGCTGTTCCGTTTTCTCTGGGAAAACGATGATTAGTAAGGAATGCGGGTCAAGATTTTGCTCCTAACGCTCCCCGTTCTTCTGTGCCTTCCTGTTCTCCTTGCCCAGCCATGCTCATACCCACCATGAATCTTGGAGGGGAGGGAGGCAGTCTCTGTATGAAGGGCTGTAGATTCCCAGCAAGGCTGGGATGGTAAGGATGAACTCAGCTGCTAGCAAGTTGTGCATGGATGTAGCCTTTAAAATAAAGCTTTGGTCTGTGGCACCACACTGATCCTTAAACTATGCTTTCCCTATTTCTAAAGGCTTCAATAAATGTGGAGTTCGTAATGGTGGCTGCTCCCACCTTTGCTTGCCTCACCCCACTGGCTTCTCCTGTGCCTGCCCCACTGGCATCCAGCTGAAGAGAGATGAGCAGACATGTGACTCGTCTCCAGAGACCTACCTACTTTTCTCTAGCCGTGCTTCCATCCGTCGTATCTCACTGGACACCAGTGACCACACAGATGTGCACATACCTGTCCCTGAGCTGAACAATGTCATTTCTCTGGACTACGATAGTGTGGATGGCAAGATTTACTACACAGATGTATTTCTTGATGTCATCAGGTAGGTACCAATCATCTGCTTGGCCAGGGCCCAGGTCACCCAGCTACTTGTGCACAGTGTGCCAGTAAGTTGGGGAGACTGAGATGCTGGCAGTACACCACTACTTCCACCTTACCTTTGGTACACAGCATCATGCGTATCGCTGAACTAAATCCTGAAGGTGTGTTTAACCTGCTGGAAACTATGAGGAAAAAGGTATTAGGGAGGTAGCAGTATGAAGTGGCCCTGTGATTGATTGGCATCACCCATGGAGGTGTGAAGGCTTTCTGGGAGCTACCCGTTCCTCACTGCCACTTGTCATTGATTTCTATCCAGGCGGTCCGATTTGAATGGCAGCAACATGGAAACTGTTATTGGTCAGGGTCTGAAGACTACAGATGGCCTGGCAGTGGACTGGGTTGCCAGGAACCTCTACTGGACAGACACAGGACGCAATACCATAGAAGTAGCTAGACTGGATGGAAGCTCCAGGAAAGTGCTCATCAATAACAGCCTGGATGAGCCCCGAGCCATTGCTGTCTTTCCCAAGAAGGGGTAGGTATGAGGTGTTGGTGGGGCAGGGAGAAGGGCTGTGCAGAGGCAGATTGGAAGAGGAGGTTGTGGGAGGAAGAGGAGATGTGCCGTGTGAATCTGCAGGTACCAGCGAGGGGCTGACTCTGAGTGACAGATGCAGTCAGGCAGACAGGAAATTTGAAGGTTGGGCAGATAGCTGGGAAAAGCACGCTACAGGCCACGTGATCTCTTTTGAACCTGAAGAATTTGGCAGGTTAATTTGTAACTAAAACTTTCATTAGGTTAAATGAAATGTTCTTTTCTTCTTACGCTTGCCTTTTGTCTCTTCAGGTACCTCTTCTGGACAGATTGGGGTCACATTGCTAAAATTGAACGGGCAAACTTAGATGGCTCTGACCGTAAAATCCTGATTAACACCGACCTAGGATGGCCCAATGGTTTGACTTTGGATTATGACACCAGGAGGTCAGTGAAAGATTTTCTTATACTTGCGTAGGGTTAAGGGAAGTAATAAATTTTTTTTAGTCGCCTTAGCTTGGTTTATTGGAGTAGCATTGTGGGTTTTGATTTGGGTTTTTGGTTTGGTGTGGTGGTTTTTTTTTTTTGTTTGATCCGTCTTGGCTAGCGAATGACTAGAAAGCAAAGAGGGATTGTATAGATGGAAGCTCACTTCTTTCCCTGTTCCTCCAGGATTTACTGGGTGGATGCGCATCTTGATCGCATAGAGAGTTGTGATCTCAATGGAAAACTACGGCAAGTGTTGGTCAGCCAGGTGTCACATCCCTTTGCTCTAACACAGGTAAGAAGATTTTCCTGCTGCCACCGTTTGCCCGTGTGTTGATGGGTTTGGACAGTAGAGCTTGGGGACAGGGAAGTGTTACAGTCCGAGTAAGACCAAGATGGCTGAGGGGTTAGTACTTAACTCTTCTGTGGAGCTAACAAAGGAAGTTTGTCTGAACTTCTGTGGAGTGTAGACAGTTGTCGTCTTTATGATAAGAGGGGAAGGGGTTGAAAAGGCCTTTCTTTGGGGCCTTCTGCCACTGGGATGTGTTTTTTATGGCTAAACATGCTAACAGCTGTGATTTTTTTTTTTTTTTTCTTTGCTGTCTCCCTGAGCAGCAGGATAGGTGGATATACTGGACTGACTGGCAAACCAAATCTATCCAGAGAGTGGACAAATACTCTGGGCGGAACAAAGAGACAGTCCTAGCCAATGTTGAGGGACTGATGGATATCATTGTGGTTTCTCCTCAGAGACAGACAGGTAAATAGGAGGACCTTGATTCAGGCAAATGCTAATTGTAGACAAAAAGAACTCTGGAACCACTGTGCTTCTGTAGATGTCAAGCGAGGCTGGCATCCTTTCTTGTACTCAAACTGTTAATGCATCTTTCCTGGGAACATTCCTTGTCTGCCTGTGACCTTTCAGTCAAGTTCATCTTAACACTGTTCTGTTCCAGTTGTTAGCAAATGTCACTTTCTGTGGCGTTCATCCGACATTGTGTTAAAACAGAAGAATGTGAGCTTTTTGGTTTTTAGTCTGTGCAGCTGTGTTGACTGGGCTTCTGTCTAATAATTTCCAGTGCCTTCCTTTTAAGACTGCACTAATCATGCCAGTGTCTGGCTGTTGTCTTCATTTTCTTAGCAGTCAGATGAAGGGCATGTGCCAGAGCATAGTAACTTGCTGGATTTCTAGGAGGTATTCCTGGCTGAGCAGGAAAAAAGGTGATTGCTCTGAGCTCCTCCTTGGTCATCTGCAACCTATTTAGAAAATGGCTTGTGTCTTCCAGGTACTAATGCTTGTGGAGTGAACAACGGAGGCTGCACTCACCTCTGCTTTGCCAGGGCTTCTGACTTTGTCTGTGCGTGTCCAGATGAACCAGATGGGCGGCCCTGTTCTACTAGTGAGTTTACCTAGTGTCACTTGGGTAGTAGCTTCCATAAGTGAGCGCTGCCACTACTTGGGCAGCGACAGTGGCAACCAGAGCATCTGAAGCTCTACCAGCGTGTAAAAACTTACACAGAGTTGTATACTGGAAGTAAGGCGGTTGTGAGCAATAGAGCCGCCTTGTGTCCTTTCTGCTGGCAGACTGGGTTTGAGAGGGGGAAAGTCACTCATATAGGCCATTTCAGAAACTTTCTGTAGCTTACCAGACTTGTATGTCTGTCCCACAAAGTTGGGGTCCTGCTTATTTTTCTCTCTTGTTCTAGTTCCTGGTGTGGTGCCCCTTGGTCCTGAACCCACTAGTGTAAGTGAGAGAAGTCAGACGCCGCCTGGCAGAGTAGGTACCTCAACAGCCAAACCTCTCACATCCCTGGAAGCAGTGGAAGGAAAGTAAGTGCTCTTGTTCTCTTGGAATTGGGGTGTGAAAGTCACAGCTTGTGCAAGGTGTAACATGCAAGCCCCCTCTGGTTACCGTCATCCAAATGTACCTCTCCCTAGCCAAAAGAGGCTATTCCAGCTCCAGACTGCATGTTCATAATTGGAAAAGCAGTTTGACAAAGATGCAGAACACTGTTGAGCTGGCAAGACAGAGGTGCAGAGATCTTTCTCTCTGTTCTGTTGAAATGTGTGTCTAGGCTGACTGTGCTGAAGTGTTAAAAACCTGCTGAGACCATGTCATTCATTTGGTTTTTGAACTCCTAATTTTGCGAACTTATTTCTGAGAGGAGGAAAGGGGAGTCTGTTGCATTAATTCACTGAGACATCTCAGACCTGACCCAGACATCTGAGGAAGTGGTTCTACCCTGGCCTCAGAGGGATAGCTTGTTTGGGGCAGAGCAGAACCTTTGCAGCTCTAATATTTAAGTTACAATGCAGGTAGTTAAGAGACTTTTTTCTGCTAATTCCCTACAGCCTGCCATTCCTTCTGCCCAGAAAAAAAGTATGTTCTGTAATACATGGCTGGGTTATTTACAAGACAAAACTTCCACTTCGTTGAATGTGATGTATTGGACAGAAAGATCATTAGGCTGACTATAGGATGTTCTGACTTTTGCTTCAGCACTGATGCTGAAATTTGTGTTCTGATAGATATATCTACGTACCTGAGAGGTGAAGCTAGAACGACTTGGATATAAAGATATTGCAGACCTAGAATTGACATACATATATATATACACACACACACACCCTCCTATATATGTGTATGGTCCTCTCTTCTCTGGATACAGAAGGATACTGAAGAAGAGAAAGGAAAGCTCCTGTTGTTGAGCTTGGAAATGGAAGAGATATCAGTGCTAGCCTGTCCCATCCTGTCTTTTGATACCTTTGATACTGTTGATACTACTTTCAGTAACTAACTGTCCTTCTGTCATTCAGCTGCTCTGACAAAGATGCCCGGCGAGGCTTGTGTACCCATGCCAACGAGGCAGTGTTGGCAACCATGGGTGAGTTCCTTTTCTTTAACTCTTCCCCACCAGGGTTGTTCCTCCAGATGTGCCCAGGACATTCCAGTCCATAGTGTTTGAACCTCAAATTTCTGAAACTCAGACTTGAGTTACCCAAATGCCCTCTGAGCAGAGCAAAGTGTGTTCAAGGATGAACGTCAGTCATACACTTTCATTAGCCTATATGGGGACTTTTCCAAATGACACTTTGGTCTGAAGAATAGTTCTGTGTTTTTCATCCCATACCACATCCGTTGGGCTCTTCCCATTAATGATACTCTTCTTCACTGTCCCCTTTGTGTTTAGGTGAGGATGGTCGACTAGGGTAATTGCAAGAGTAACCTGTCAGCAAGGGGGTCTAACTCATCCTTATCCAACCCCAATACAAAGGTCTTGATGCTCCTTGGTTTACTAGGGCCTGGGTAGGAGGAAGGGTTATCCTATGCTTGTTTTCATATGAAGCCAAACAAAACCTTCTGCTAAACCTTGGTGTGCTGACATTTTACTTTACATACTTCTGTATGGTGTAAAACCTCTGTAGTAGGTGTTATACTGAGGTCAGTATTATCCAGTGGAAGTTAAGGAGAGTGCATAAATTACCCTTGCTATTCTCTTTCAGGAGAAGGACTGCATGTCAGCTACATTATTGGAGGTCTTCTCAGCATCTTGTTTATTTTGCTGCTTATTGCTGCTTTAATTATATACAGGTAAGTGATCTTTTTTCCCTCTCTCCTGGCCAATAGTAAAATTTAGGGTTGCAGGAGAAGAAAGCTCCTGAAAGCACTTCCATCTTTCTTTATTGTCATTTACAATCGCTTGGTTCTCCATTGGAAGCAGTGTTTGATTTTATTTGCAAGGTTTGAGTCCTGTGCCTTTGAAGTGTTGGGCATGCAACTCTATTATTTAAAGCCTTAATTTTCTGCAGAGAGCTTACGAGTTATGGACAGGGATGTGAGATAAGAATTATCTCAGTACATGTGTGAGCTCATGCCAGATAGCTTCACCAGTTACTGCCAGTATAGCTTTTGTGGTTACATGGCAGTGCCTTGCTGTACTAGTAGCTAGTGTACTGGTAGCTGAAGAGCCAAGTGAAACCAGCGTTCTCTCTCTTTGAGGGACAGCAAAGATTGCTGGAGCTTTCCACTTGCTAAGCACTCGGGAACTTTAGATCCTGGCAGCAGGCCCCTGTGTCTTTTCTGACAGCTCTCTCCCTCTAGGCATAATAAGTCCAAGTTCACGGACCCTGGCTTGGGTAACCTAACCTACAGTAATCCCTCATATCGAACATCTACCCAGGAGGTGAAGATTGAAGCGATTCCCAAACCAACCATGTACAACCAGTTGTGCTATAAGAAAGAGGTAAGAGCTGCTACTAAGGACATGGGAGCCCAGCTCAAGCTGCTGTTGAGTATTACAGGCCTCAGTATGTGAAAATGTTGCAACTTGTCAGCATTTACTTCTAGGACAGCAGCACTTCTTACCCGGTGAGCTGTAGTGAATTAGACCTGTCTTTAGCTCTCTACTTCTTCTCCACTCCCACAGTATCTTGTATTTCATTTGCATTGACTGCTGGCCTTCAAAATACAGGAGTCAAAGGGAATTGTCTTCCCTGGACACAGTCCTGGTTAGTGACTGTTGCACTAAGGTTGCTTTGGACAGTCACTGGGGGAACCAGGCAGCCAGAAGGGGTTTGGTAACAAGAACATGGCTCCTGGCTGTGCATTGCCTGGAACGGGTGGGATAGGGAGAAAACTGGAGCATTTTAAAGGCCCTGCAGAGGTCTGCCTTGTGTGCCACGGGATGGAGAGTGTTTAATATGGTATCTTGCAGCACTTAGTTTCTCCTCTGTTTTCTCCTCAGAAGCTTTCTTACCACTCAGATAGCTTCTCATCTTCCCTCTTCTGATTTCCGTCCACATCCTCACGTCAGGTATCTCTACTCTGTGTGTTTGATCCTGCCTCCCTCACTCAGGCTCTGTTGTGTGGCTCAAGCACTGTCCCATACTAATTGCTCTTTCTTACTCCCACCCCCCTGCTTTTATGTCCTTAAACCAGCTCTACTATCTGTCAAGAAAGTTTAGGTATTTTCTGTGGCAGAAGATCCTTTGGTCTTGGCTTTGGCTACTCATACTCAATATGTGAGATTTGAAAAAGATAATTTATGTAGGACTGTTTATGATAATCTGTTAGATCACTTGGGTCCTCTAGCATGGATCACAGCAAGACTTATGCAGAGGAGAGTTTTCCCTGGCTTTGTTTTTCAAAGGTACTATCCAATAGATTTCCCAAACTTTCCTGCCATTTTAGCCTTATCTACTAAGGGTAAACCAGGATTATTTATCTGGGAATCTAAATCCTTTCCACTTTTATCTTAATTCTGCTGCTCCTAGATATGCCCAGATTTTTCCCTACCCCCTCCACTTTCTCCTCAGGGATAGATCAGATGTTCTAATGCTCTTTGTTTGTCAGTGGGCCAAGTTAGACAGCTTTTGCTACTTTAATCTCAGTGTAGTCCCTTTAGCCTCTGATCATTTCTGTTATTTCCCTATAATCTCCTTCCCCTGTACCACTGTGAGACTCGGACTCAACAGCGGTATTTCAGCTGTTCTTTCTTGAGAGGTGAATCTAGAATGACTCAGATATAAAGGTATTGCAGACCTAGAATCGATTCCCTGCCTACTTTTACCATGAAGTCTTCTGGCTGTTCCTACTTCCCATTTTGTTTGTGTTTTTTTTTTTTTTTTTTTCTTCCTTTTTAGGCTCAGTGTTGTTCTTGCTCCCTGCTGTCAGGGAGTATATATAGTTAAATTGGAAGAGCCAGCTCATCCTTGTTCCCCTTCCATGATTTGAAGGCTCCTGGAGTTTTGGAATGAGAGCTCTTGCAGGGAGGAATTGTCGGGGGGTGGTGAAGAGCTGAAGGGAAACTTAGAATGGGTTCTGCTGTTGTGACAGTCAAAGCCAGTGGCTGTTTAAATGGAGGGTCCAGCCTTTTGTCTGCTTCACTGTCTACGTTCCAGCTCTGCTTTGCTCTTTGCCATATTTTTCCATATTCAGTTTTTTTTCATTTATCTGTCTGCTCTCTAGACTGGTCCTGACCACAGCTACACCAAGGAGAAGATCAAGATTGTGGAGGGGATATGCCTTTTATCCAGTGATGATTCTGAGTGGGATGACCTTAAGCAGATTCGGAGCTCCCGAGGAGGGATCCTCCGGGACCATGTCTGCATGAAGACAGACACCGTCTCTATCCAGGCTAGTTCTGGTTCACTGGATGACACCGAAACTGAGCAGCTGCTGCAGGAAGAACAGTCTGAATGCAGCAGTGTTAACATAGCAGCAGCCACTCCTGAACGACGTGGCTCACTCCCAGACACAGGCTGGAAACACCAACGCAAGCCCTCCACAGAGAGCGAGGTCTAAAGTACGCGCAACTTTGGAAATGCTCGAACCCTCCCTAGCCTCTGCTCTGCACAAAAAAAGACAGGACTCTGCCTGCTAGGCAAGGAAGGGCACAGAGACCAGCCTCTCTTGCCAGGGGCCCAGAGACTGTGACTGCCTTTCAGCAAGAAGCTTGGCCAGCTGTGCTGTTGTGGTTGGAGAGGGAGGATGGGTGGGTTAGAACCCAGAGACCCTTTTGGCTCATTTTCACTGTCTGTGGTTTATTTATATGTTCCCTTTTCCTGGAGCTGTCACGTTAACTTTTGCAGTGACTCCTCTGGCCTGAATCTGGTTCAGATTCTGTGTTCTCTGGCAACCTGCAAGTCCTGTGCCATCCAGCTCACGGTCAATGCCCATGAAGAGAGCAGAGCTGCCTCGTTGCTAGCTCCTGGTCACAGAAGTTCCCCTAGTCATTCCGGCACTAGCAGCACTCTTTGAGGCTTTGTGTTGAGGGGTCTCTGACTTGAGAGAGGTCTTGGAATAGATGGGGTGTACTTTGGGGATCAAGAGGACGCTGAGACAGCATCAAGTCACCTTTTAAGGGCATAAAGAGAGTAACCGCAGTTGCCATGACTCACTTCATGAGAGTATCACTGCTTACTTTCCTATCCGCTAGTAAAAACTTTAAGGAACGCTCACATCGGAGCCCTGTGTCTGTTGCTGGCAGTGGATGCTGCTCCTGTTCTCCCCTCTCCTGTTAAAACACGTTTCTACTCTGGAAAAACAAAGAGTCAGCAAATGGCCCTTTCAGAAGTGCTCTCTGTGGGTGCTGGAGTCAGAGTACTGTACTTGAGGAAAGAAGAGATTGGTATTGTTCTTAGCTCTACAGAGCTAATGGGAGGAAATGGATCTCAGCAAGACCTAAATTCTCCTTTTGTCTTTGCATAACTGATATATAAAAAAGGAAAAAGAAATTTCCTAAGTCCCCACTAGTCCCACTTCTGCAAGGTCCTAATTCTCTTGGCCTTTAGGACCTTTGATTACCGTAATGAGGGAAAAGAGAGAATTCCTGGGTCGAGTCTTTCCCAGGGGAACGCTCAGTGCTGACAGTTAGGAACTGCTTTATTCCTAGGCTGAGCCCATTTGACCTAGAATAGGAGACAATAATCAGGGAGCTGTAAGGGCCATTTTAAATAGTTGTTTATCACATGGAATTGCACTTTAAGCTCTTCTGTTACCACTAAATCCTTGCAAAGTCATTTTTCCCATCAGCTGCATGAGCTTCAGTTGTTTTCTGGCCTCCAAGGCCTTTACCTTCTGGGGGTGTAATCCTACCCTTGCAGTTACACCCCAGCAGCATCTGGAGCTAGGGCTTGCATGCTGCCAAGAACTATTGCCACCTTTTCATATTCTCTTGGCTTCTCTTGTCATCTGTTTGTTCCGAGGGAAAAAAGATAGAGAAAATATCTCTTGATGCTTCTTCAAAAATGAGATTTATATTAACCCCTCAAGTGATGTGGATACTACCATGGTAAAATATTAAGTGTTAAGCCAGATACTTGGAAGCAGAACTTTCCAGTGAAGAATTTCTCATGGCAAACCCTGTAACCTCTTTATCTCCTGGAAAGAGGTCAAGCACATTCCCACCTGTGGTGTAAAGAGAGCAAAGCATACACTAGGGGTATGGCTTAGAGGCGCATCTCCTGTGCGATATTTTTCCAGCTGGTAAAAAACGAACAAACAAACAAAACAAAAACAAACCCCAAAAAAGGAAAATCCATCCTACTCTGCTCTAACCTTATTCATATACTAACAGTCCTGCTACCCCTGAAAAACACGATAGTTGCCAGCGAGTTGGCTGTACTTTTTACAGCAGAGGTAGCTTTGCAGAAAGGGGAAGGTTGCAGCTTTGACCTGATTCGGTGGCTTGAAACTCTGTCCATAACTGCACCATTGGGCTGGCTGGTGTATATTCCTGTGGAAAATGAACTGGAGCTAAGGCTTGGAAATTTCCCTGTGTTAATATGGGACTCTTCCCTAGTCCCAGAAGAATTATTTTTTTTTTAAATTAGATTTTTATTTAATTATTTATTTGATTGACTCCAGACTGGGAAGCAGTTTTTTGTTGGGCAGAGGCACTTTTGGATTGAGGTGTAGACTTGACTGGGAACTGAGAAAGGAGTACGTATCGCTGACATGGACCTTGCCTGTGTAAGCTGCCTCATGCAGAGACAACGCCAGAGTGCTCAAGCGTGGGCAGAAGAATTGATTCGAGCAGAAGCCACATGTAGGGGCAAGGCCATCGGAGCTGGGAGTGAGTGGTGGATGGGGAAGGAAGGCTCTGACTTCTAGGAGGGCAGGGGTTCTTTGGGTTTTGGGTGGGGTTTTTTTGCCCAATAGCTTGTGGGAGCGTGCACCAAAATCCTGAGGTGGGACAGGGGTGAAGGGAAACATCTACCCAGACCTGTCACTTGAAGTTCAGTCAGCCTGTCAAAATAATCGCTGTCTGAGTCATAAGTGCAGAATGGAAAGGAAAACCCAGTCAGTCTTTCAACAACTCATGGTGCTTGTGATTTCCACCTTGATAAATATTCTCTGCTGCTTCTTAAGAGGGACCCTGCACCATCCAGCCTAACAACCATTCATAACTGCTTTCTGCTGCCTTCCTCAAATGATTATGGTGAAAAGGAAAAGAAAAAGAAAACAAAATGTCCCACACCCTCTCCTCTGCCAGTGAGGTGGGCAGAAATTAGTTTCTTTTTCCTAGAGACAGCCCCAGCGAGATGCTGCCTAGGGGATGCATCATGGTTCCCCGTTCTGGGGAAGAGAAGACCCTCGTTGCACTTGGGATGTTAAGAATGTAGAAGGGCCACTGGAGGATGATCTCTTGAGCACTGATTTACTATGTAAAAAGCAAACCTCTCTCCTGTCTGTCCCGAGCTAACGTCAGTGATTTCCGTGTGTTCCTGTGTAATGGTTTTAACGTTACTCACTGGAGACATTGGACTTTCTGGAGTTATTTAACCACTGTGTTCAGTATTTTAGGGGTTGATGATAATTTAATATAAATTTAGCTTTTCTTAACCACTCTGTCTGGCCTTTGGTTGTGAATCACACATGTTATTTGGATTCTCCTTTGAAAGAGGAGCTCCCAGACCTGTTTGCACAGAACCTCAACTTTGCTGCATTTGAGAGGAGCAAGAAGGTAGGAATGGATCTGGGTCTTTCGATAAACTGATTGTAGCACACGCTGCTTCTGCCAGTACGGCTTTGAATCAGAGGCCGAATAGCCACACTCACGCACTTTTCAAATTCTTGAGCACATATAATACCTCTAACCCTGCCCCCATCTTGCTTTTTTTCCTTTTTGTTACCATTTTAACATGGCAACAGCAGAGGATGTTCCTCTTTTTGGCAAGTATTAGGACTGTAGTGGTCTCAAGCCAGTGGAAAATAAAGCTCTGAAGAGCTGTTTTTCTGTCTGTAAGGGGTTTTGTTCAAGGTTCTGTCATTTTTTTTGTAACTGAGAGTTTAAATGATGTAAAAAGCTGAATAACAAATGAAATGTTCAGTAATAACTGACACGGCAGTACTGGTGCTAATCTTGTACCCCATTCTGTCCCCTTCTGATGAAAGAAGCACCAAAACCATTTAAAACATTTTAGTTTTCCTGCTTCTTTTACAGTTGAAGCACAATGCAGAAGTGATTTCACTGAGATAATGCAAAAATATAATCACCTTGCTTTGTTTAAAAATTGATAATGTTTACACAGTGCCGGGGGGAGAGATGGCATTGTAGGATTAATTGCAGTCGTGTTGACGGCACTCTCCTGTCCCTTGTTTTCTATTCTGATTACCCCTAAGAATTTTTCCTTTGCTTGCTTCAGCTGCAGAAACAAAGGAGGGAAAACACGCTGCACTTCAACAACACGCAGTTACTGCTTGCAAACTCACTGATCCTATTAAAGAGGAGAAACCTTACTCCCCTATAACCGGGTACTCCTGAAAGCTGGGTGCAGCCAGCTC
>NW_009620543.1:0-14403 GCF_000690535.1 Cariama cristata | reverse complement strand
TTAACTGAAGCGTATTTGTTTCAGGAGGCAGAGATACTTCAAGTCTGAGGAAACACAGCACTCAAGAAGTTCTCAGTTAGCTCTCAGGCAGCTTCTTAAATGTTTGCACCAAATTATGACAGAATAAACGAAAGAGCCTCACAGACACGACTGCTGCGTGGGGCTGGAGCTTACCCTGGCGGTGTCGGGGGGCTCACCTCAGAAGAAAACCACCACGATGCTCATAACGCTGATCCTTTGAATTGTCACTCTGAAGGGCTTCCCAGCAGAAATTCATACAACTGAGACAAAGAAGCGTGCAGGCGAGAGACATTCTGGCTCTGTTTGTCGGAATAGCTATACTGAAACAAAAGGGAAAATGGGCAATTATCTCAGGAAAAGATAATGCACTGGGATTATAGTTGAGCCATTAAAATAGGCCTAATGCAGGATTCTGTGGATCAGTTTACCAGCGCTAACTTTAAATGCTAAAAAGACACTTAACTCAGGAGGCTCTTCATGCTAATTACCTCTTCTAGCTAATGGAGAAAGGTGCTTAAAACCAGCTGGAATTAATCCAAGTCTATTAGAAAGATCACAGTTCTTCAGTCCCCAAGAATAATTTGTCCCTGGCATCGCATTTAATAATTAATTTTGAAGGGGGGGGGGGGGGGAAGAAAACCCACTGCAAATGTCATAACGTCACTTCTACCCTCAGTACAATGTTGAAGAAAAAATAGCAATCTGGCTGTCAGCAGATCAGTGACACAAGCTCCTCTAGGAAGCAGCATGACTGAGAGGGCAAGGATCATATCAAAGACACTGGTCTCAGAAGCTCAGTTCAAAGCCAGCAGGGATATCACTGGTATAGCAGACTTGGGGAAGACACTAGAAGGACAAATAAAATATAATTTTCATTTCATGGCCCCCTGTTTTAATATAACAAAAGATAAAGGAGGCATGACACTTACTATGTTCCAAACAGCTGTCAGGATTTTGATTTTAAATCTTCCTGATCTATATAAGACCAGGTGTGCACTTAGATTTCTGGTTACCATGATGGAAAAAAACCCATGAACGCTAGATGGAAATTTCCAGACATTAAGACCGATTAGAGACAGATGGACATAGAAAGGTTAATGTACCTGCAAAGATCCAGTGCAGAAAGGGAGCCTTTCCTGGATGAATCGCACTGCAAATGCAATGTCCTGAACTGTGTTGCACAATTGCAAATAATGGCAGTTTTATTTGAGGGAACAGTATTTTGAGGAAGAGTTAATTTGTGTTGCTTAGCAAAGACAAAGAACTAGCAATAAAAAGAAAGTTGTTTGAAGCACAAACTCTGCTTGTGTAAGCATTTCTGCAGTCTAATATGCAGATTCACACACGATGTACAAGAAATAAGACGTTATGAATAAATACTTTAAATATGTTATGGCTTCCGAATTTAACATACCAGCAAAAAATCATGGCGAAAGCTGAGCCAGACATTTTATTCTATGAGTAATCAATTGCATTTTAGGAAATTCAGTAATTTGTATCACATTAACACACAGAATATAGATTAGTCACCCCTGAACATGAGGGTTAACTTTATATTTAAGGTGATCCTTTCTTTAACTGGGCCCAACAGATTCTGAAGTTATCTTAATCAAACAAACTAAAATACTCCAAATAATTCCATCTTCAGAAATAGCTTTGCCAGAGCAGGGTATGTGAGCATGAAGTTGTAATTTTCTTTCCTATTTTTCAGGTTATAGCATTGAACTCAGAAGCAAAGCAAGACTACAGCATATTACGTGTTGTTGCACCTCACTCAGGGCACACACAAGCCTTTGCCATCCTTTTCTCTTATGGGATACTGCCTCGATATCCACTGTGCTTTTAAAAATATCTCTGCATGTTTTCAGTGGTGGATTTTTTTTTCTTTTCAGTTTTTGCTTGTTTTACTTCAGTTACCAAATAGGAAATATTTTTGATAAAAGGATATAGCAGCCACCACAGTTCAGGCAGGGATAGAGCTAAATAGAACAGTATGGAATAAAGCAGGGGTATATACACAGCTTAAGAGACCTCAGGCCTGAGGAGGGGGCATGCTCCATACGCTATGATGTCCTTCATCCTCTCTTCCATTGGCTTAGGAACTGCCTGGATGAATAGTGCTTCATCCCATATGCTAAATAAACAAAGAGCTGGGCAGGGAGCGTCCAGGTTCTGCAGGAGAAAGTGATACAAGTCAACACATCGCCCTGCTCGAAGAGGAGCATTCCAGATACTTTGAAACCAGACAGGTCTGAATGAGTTTGATGCAAATTTTCTGACAGTTTGGGTCAATGCATGATAAAAGGCAGCTCCCAAAGTGCGTCATGCAGCCTGTAACTCCCACAATACAAAGTTTATGAATTTACACCAAGCTAGCTTTGAACCTAGGGTCAAACTCACAGTGATAGGGCCCCTGAACAACCCAAAAGCTGATAGGCATGATACAATTTCAAAGTGGATATGTGAATTACTAAGCAGATTTTCATCAAACTCCAGTAAGCACAGTTTGAATGCAACAAGGTCAAGCTGCTTTTCAAACGTTCCCAAGTATCCAATATCAGTGGTAAAGCTTATAAGAAGATCACATGGAGGAAAGGATTTTGTGTCAAGAGCTACATTTTATCACTGACAAAAAGATTAGATCCTCCAAGATCATGCCTGTAAAAGTAGTATTTTCTGCAAAGTTTGGGCAGATTTGAGATAAAATTTAACCTATTGGAAATGGGAGTGAAATGTTCAACTAAATATATTCTTTGGGAAAGAAAGAATAAACTAATAGTACTAATGAGAATTAACATGAAGAGCTATACTTCCAGCTGTGTTGTCAGATTTTTGGCAAATTCTGCAAAAATTTTGTCCTGCTGCCCAGACTTTCTATTAGTTTACGAAGCAGCAAAGGGATTGTTCAAAGGTGACATGATATTCAAGATATTATTTTAGCTCCAGAGTGATGAAGACAAGTTCAGCACAAAAAAATTGCTAGCCTGTTAGTAGCTCTACTTTGAGGAAAACATTATACCTGCAGGCATAATCACCAAATATGATGGAGGGGGCATGAAAACAACACCAAACTCAGAGCAGTGGAACAACCCAAGCCTTGTGCATTCAAGCATTTGCCTTTTTAGCAAGTTCATCATTAAGTCCAACTTTGGCATGGTCTGTGAGAGAGTATGACTTCAGTGACATGTAGACTCACCTGGAGATATGCTAAGCACCTGCTCATGGTGTCATGGACCTTTGCACTTCTCAGATTTCTGGAAATTTGTAGACAAAGAATAGTTGGTCATATGTAATAAATATGCAAAGATGGACTGTGGAAACTGCCTGGGCTATGAATCAACAATTAGACCCTGTTGGAATACAACCGAAATAATAGTTAAGAAATTTCAGCTGAGAACCCCTTCTGACTTCTGGTGATTTCTGTCAAAACTGCAGGCAGTGGCACTGCTGAGCCTTTGTGTGGCTGTAAGGATTACTGCCTGTGCACTTAGTGCAGCGGTTTGTGCCTACAGATTAGTGACAAGTTTGGAGGTTTCAGGTGAGACTAAGTATGTTACTGGAGGAAACGTTGGCATTGACTTTTTTTTTTACTGAAATATGAAAGAACAGGCTGTCGTGAGCGAAGGTTTGCTTATTTGACAGGAACACCAGTCAGGCAACTTAGTGGTAATCATGACACAGACAATATGTATACACCCACCTGTACAGCTTGCAACATATCTAGAAATACTGCCTACAGAGTAAATTCCTATGATAGATGTGGGACTCAGCAGAAGGTATGCCAAGCAGACAGGTTTTAGTGGGTTTTTTATGAATTTTCCAGCTTCCATAGACTGATGGTATGTACTGCTTTATAGCAAGGGAGAGTCATCCTGGTTTCTGAGTTTTGGAGTAAGTCATTGCAACTTACAGTCAGCATCACAACTTTCCAGTCAGCAGAGCAGATGATTACTTACAACCCAAAATTATATTTCCAGCGTGTAGCAAAATACAGTAAGAATATTTGATCTCAAGTCTGCAAGCACTACAAGAAGATGTTTAAGCATGCAACTACTCTCAGTTATTAAGTCTGTTATCCGTAGTAGAGCAGTATTCATGTTTTCATTGTTAAATTCTTTCTCCAGCAAATGTCATCTTTCTAAATAGTCAGATCACATATATGAACTTTCCAAAGACGTTCAAGGAAGTATCTAAAGTACTTTTAAGACCTAAACCAGTTGGCGTACTTCTATTCCTGGCAAAACAACCTACTTCTTTTTGTTATAAATACTGGCTAAAGAGCAATTAACAAATATAAGAAGTTGTTTTCTTAATTGCAATGAACCAGGCATGTAACCATTGTCACAAACTAATTAGCAGGCTATTAATTTCTTTAAAATTGGTCACTATTTAAACTACACTAAAATTAAAAAGTTGAAACTGTTTAATTAACTCACGAAGAGTTAAACAGTTGGCAACTTCACAATACAGATTAATTATCTCCACGTTTGCTCCCATTTAATGCATGAGCATACCTTTATTTAAATTAAATAAAATGTATCAAAAAATGAATTTTGTCTTAAGCAGGTGAAACTCCCATTAAAGTTGATAAGCTGACTTGGTGTGATATGATTTCCAATTAATTTATATCTTAATAAGAATTGTCTGGAAATACAGTGATTAACAAATACTTTTGCAAATAGAAAGAGAAGTTAATTCCAGTATTATCTGGATAGCGTAATTCCAGTAACTAACAGCCATAAGAAGCGACCTTCACATGTAGACATTCATTAGTCTCCTGACAGATCAGGTTTGTTTTTCCAATCGACAACCAAAAGCAGAGGCCAAATGGAGCAGTGAAAGTGATGTATGTATATTATATTTGTTTGTTTAAACATTTGGAGAATTCCTCACAGTGTTAAATCCAGAAAGCTGGGCTGATTTACAAGTAAATTAACAAGCCATGGGAAAAAAAAAAAAATCTGCTCTGAACTTCATAATTATCCTTAGGTTTATAATGTATTATTAGAGGTTTCCAATTTGTATCATAAAACTTTTAAAATCTATAAGTAAAACCTGTTGCCTGGCATTCCAGTCTGCCTTTTGGCTCAGTGAACAAGTGACAAAGGCTGAGACAGAAACAACTGTTTAGTGCCTCTGATAGATTTTGTATGGAGACTTTGAGGCCTCCCATTGACTTCAGCAGGTTTCAGGTCAAGCATGAAAGTCAGAAATCAGTGATTAAACTTTCTGTGCTTGCACTGCTGTCTACAATTAGGAAAGCATTAATCACAACACATCAGTGCAATCAAGTGTCAAAATCCAGACACTGTTTGGCTGGGGCTGTTGAAATGTAAGTAATATACATCTGTTGATTTTCTCAAGTTTTTTGTCTTATTAAGGCAGTTGAACTCAAATACATAATCACAGAGAACAGAAGCTCTGAAACAAGCAAAAATCTAAAGCAGAAACCAGAAAAGAGGAGGTAGCTTGAAATATGAAAAAAGAATATTTCTGCGTGCAGGTAACAATCATGGACTTAGAGTAGAAGTAAGGGACCCATGTCAAAAGTACAGCAAGAGCCAGAGTTACTGTCTTTAAAAAAACCCAACAATATACAAAATAATACTGTGAACCAAATCAAATGCAGTGACAAACCTAAACGAAAATTATGCATTCCATTAATCTCTCTTTTGTAGCATATTCTATAACATTGATACCAAATTCTGGTTTTAAAGGTATTGGCAGCTAAAGTCACAGAGTGGTGCCTGAGAAGGTTTCAAAAACCAAAAGTAGGTTAGGCATGTAAATGCCTTTGCAAATTCTGCCCTAAGAAAGGATGATAATTAGTACTACAAATGAAGTTCTTACATATGCAAATGGAATTGTTTGCTGTCACAGCTAATTACAGATCAAGCTCTGTGCTAAGTTGATTGTGAATGAAGAATAAACATACAAATTTAAAACACTGGTGTTTAAAACTCCCCTCTTGTCATTGTGACGATCTGATCCTCCTGAAACTGGCAAATATGTACATGAGGGACTGTGTGTACATGTGTAGGAGAACAGTAAGTGGGAGAAAGGAATCCAAATTTTTCCATCTGTACAAAATGTCAACATACCGACTCTAAAAAGCCATCAACAAAGTCCTTATAAGCACAATTCAGTCTGGTCAAATTCTAATCTGTATCTTCACTGACAGTGAAAGTTAATCAAAGCTCCAATACAATGTTTCCTTAACTTAAGAAGTTGGAAGGAAATGCTGTAGCAGTTTCAAAAATGCTCTAAGGTTTGGTTAATGATAGATAGCATACATGCAATCAGAAGCTTAAACAGAAGGTTAATAGTCCAGGAGAAGGTTGGTCCTGAAAAGGAACGCGTCAGGCAGATGTGGTTGAACTGTCTTGTCGGCTCTCACTGCCAGAAGGTGCCTCTGAGAAATTTAAGTGACAGCTAGGGAAATAGATTATCATCAGGTCCTTAAATGCAGTGTTCCATTATTTTTTATCTTTCACTTCTTTAAGCTGGTTTTTAATCTCATAATGCAAATTTAGCGCTTTGCTTCTCTAAAACTGAAAATGTTTGCCTTGTGTTAGGGGTGATCACAAAGTGCCTCTGAAAAATACAAGGAACGGTTTTTCTTCAGAATCAGTGAAATCAAATAACGTATGGCATCCAAACAGCCCTTTGGATCCCGCAATCCAGAAGATGTTTGGAAATTTCAAAATGTGAGAAAGGCTTTTCCCTAGACTGCAAGAGTTATTTTGGCACTGAGTGCCAAGATAAAAGGAAAAGTCTTCCCTAACCAGAGCTAGCAGTGCCTTCTCGTAAGGGCAGCAGAGAAGCGATTTACAGCATCAGGTTGTTAGAAACTATCCAGAGTCTTTGACGAATCATTTGTTGCAAAGTGCTGTCAACCCCCCCTGCACCCCAACAACAAGTTGGATATAGGATCCAACAAATTGGAGGATATAGGACTGGGAAATTATGGGCAAAAAGTAGATTAAGATACGTAGTATCTTCAGTAGGGCCAAATAGAAGTATCAAAATATAGCAAGAGCTATAATGAGAAGTCTAAGATGTAATTGCAGACTCTAAGCAGTAGTAGGTTCCTACTGGTACCTAAAATGGGCCATCATCTGTATTCTACTTCAAAAATTGCATCTCGCACAGCTGGGAGATGAAACAGTCATTTGGTCTCTTTAAGAGCTATGTTAGAAGCCAGAAAGAGCAGGAGAAAGTGGCAGCTTGGCCAGTGTGATATACAAACCTTTTTTTCACAGGGAAAACATGTTATTGCCTTCATCCTTTAAAATAATAATCATAGAGAGGAAAAATATATTGTAAAATAAGATAAGAGTACCACAGCTGTTTAGCTTCACAGATACCACAATGGAAATGCAGATACTTTTTTGTAATTTAGCTGGAAAAAAAGGAAAGCCATTACTACCAAAAATCTGTAGATTCCTCAGGTAGAAAAATATACAACATAAATAGTTTACATTTTCAGTGGGGAGCATCCTTTGGTGCGTCAAGCTGTCATGCAGCTTAGCAGCATGACACATCGTAGTGATTAAATGCCAGCTCCCTGGCAAAACCCAAAAACCAAACCAAATGAATTTTTCAGTGAAGAAAACCCCTGTTCTCTTATCTTGTACAGTGGCTCTCACAGCTGAAAAGACACAGCAGCGGGATGGTAGAAATTAAAGCCTCTCAGCAGGTGAACTGTAGTTTGAACGTACCACTTCACAGGGTATCTCTATCTGCCTTCAGTCTCAGTCATCTGTTTGGGTAAAATACACCATTACTTAAAAATCTGATTTCAGGTGTTGACTATGCAATAAAAGCAATTATTATGGCAGTCCACCAATTTTATTTTGAACCCCCAAACCAAGCAGAGTTAACCTGGTTACTCAGGTACATGAGATCAGTAGAGAGACAAACTGTTGGAGAGCAGCAAGGGCCACCTTGGGAAGGTGAGCTGGGTGGTGAGCACGACAAGGATGCTGATGGGAGCAGTGACCCCACCAAGGAGCTGGGATGTAGATCAGCAAGTCAGCGTCAGGATCGGGGCTGGGGACAGCGATCAGGGTCAGACACAGCCCAGTGATCACCCAGTGAGTCCTCAGTCATGAGGCAGCTCCCAGCCAGGAAGACCAGCCAGTGGGTTTGGGTCTTGGTCCAAATTTGGAGGTCAGAGCTTGGTGCAGACACAGCTGCAACATGGCTGCACAGTAACATGGGGAAAGCAATAGTAAACCCTCAGCTTAAAAGCAGCTCCCAAGGGAAAAGAGGGGCAGGCCCTCACTTCTAGTTTTCTTCGTAGTAGTTCTTGTCGGCAAAAGAGCTGATTTTGGGCTCAGCCCGCTAAACCCCTTAACTCAGCCAACTGAACTCCAGGAGGACATGTACTCAAGGCCCTGGCACAAACTCGGGCTTTGCGCTTTGAGCAATGCAAAAGCAGTTGTAGCATATGGTACACATCCATTTCATCATGCAGGTGCCTTGTCTGTGACTCATCAGCCAGTCTGAAAAACAATTATCTGTATTTCTTGAGAAGTTCTCACTTTGTTACACCTCAGCTTGTTCACTATTACCTGTCCCACCAGCATGTTGCCACCTGAGAAGTCAGCTCAGGCTTACTTCAAATGGTACAAAAAAGGATTATTTTTTTGGGTGACTTAGTAGTGTTTATCCACCTTTGTTTTCTTTATGCCGTTTCCAGTTCCAAAGGGGTCACATTCAGCAGCTGACTGTGAAAAATATTCTCCTTAGATCAAAGAAAGCTACTGGGAGTTCAGCGCAGGAGCTGCAGTCACATGGGGGCTGATGAAATGCACGCAGTGACACTTGACAGGATAGCGATTATCCCGTAGTTTAATAATAACATGTTAATCATCTTAGAGTCATTATTTGCTCCCAGGGACACACTGTACTCCCATATTGACATGAAAAAAACCAACCAAAACCAAACACACCAGAGGACATTCCTACAGGACAAAACACACTTGAAAACGAAAAGGATCCTGTCAGTGAAAATGGTCTCTTCATCTGTCCTAGAACACAAACCCAACAGAAAGGTGGTGTACTTTTGTGCTACTTCATGCTAGTCACCTCAAATGATTTGGGATATAATTGCATAGAGTATTATTTACTAAATTTAATAATAATGTGAATGTAAAGGTATAACTTAGTCTTGGCATCATATGAACACACTGTTGTAGCATCAGCAAAAACGTCCCCAACACCAGTATCTTACTGGGTTGCAAAGATTCCTGTGAGAAATCTGTCTTTGATTCGTCTTTAGGTGACACACCTAACCCTGACTTCCAACAGAGATGTCAGTGACAGGTGCAGCAGTAGCTTTTAGTATTTTTTATTTGGATCATCTGTGGTTTGAGGTCACAACTACTTTCACATGTGCTACTAAACAGCTTTTAAGAGGCTTTCAATTTTGTCTGAACCTGTCTGAACTACAGGTGGGATATGAGTACTGTGGGAGGTTGCAATAGACAGTAAGAGTTTGATTGGGCGTTCTCAGTCTGCAGATATTCCTTAAAAGTGTGTCAGAGTTTGATGGACCCATCTAGCCCATGGGGATACTCCTCCTTCCCATGGAAGCAACTGAACCTGTTTGGTGAAGATGGTCTCGCTGGCACAATGTGGCAAAAGAAGGAGAAAATCACAGTAAGGAGCTTTGCCTGTAACCCAAGCAAAGACAGTGAGACACTTAGTGCTCCCAAGAAAACTCCTAAGGACCAGAACAGAAAGTCATTGAGTTGTCAAAAAGTAGATCTGGAAGGAAAGACACAATCTGCAAACTCACAAACAGCAAAGACAAACATTATTTTTTAAATTTGTGTTCACTTTAGAGCTGGTTATAGATAAAGAAGTTAATCCCTGTTTTATATTCTAATACAAACTGACTTACGAGTTTAGAAGTCTTTTGGGGGTGCTCATTCAACATAGATCTATACACTCATCTTGGAGATTGTGTTGTAGAAAGTCAGAATAGTCTAATTATTTTGTGTAAAATGTATTTTGTATATGTATATTAAGTTGACAAGTTAAGGTTGTAATCAGAAAAGCAGATTGAGTAAGGATGTCCTGGAACAACTAGGCCTTGAAGAGGCAAATAATCAAGATGTTTTGAGGATGCTTTGTGTATATTACCAACTCAGGAAGAATACTCAAGGTCCATCAGAGAGAGCAAAAGACAGTTCCTGAGATAATAAGGATAGTTGGGCCTTAGGAATGCAGAAGGTGACGAGGAGGGAACTGATAAGCCCAAAGTTAGACTACTGTGCGCATGCTTGCTAATTACTAAGATCCTTGAAGTGCAGCTGAAGACTGATAAAGAGGAACATCCTACCCCAGAAGCTCATCAGGCTGGAAAGTCAGTAAAAGATAACAAAAATCTGCAGTAACTGGGTGAAAAGTAAAGGTGGCAGGGGAAAATCATGACCACCAACTCAATTCAAGACCGAAAAGACTTTCCCCCCCCCAGGAACATGCACGCTAATTTACATAGTGAGCAAGGCTAATTGAAATATAACTAACCAATGACATTTGATGGTGTAATTACTAATCAATAAGTGTAAATTTGGGTGGGTTTTTGCTAATCTCGTAACAACATAAATATGCTGTATTTTTTGTTCAGAGCTGAGCCAACTTTGTGGGGTATCACCTGGCTCCCGGCTTTGCGCAAACCTGTAATAAATAAGCAATGTCTTCCTGAGCATGTGGAAATTGGCTTATTGCACACCGGGCTATGAATCTGCTTTTTGGACAACAGTCGGATGGGTCCCAGGTCCTGTCATGGGTCTGAACTGGATTTGTTTGGAGTTTGCTGTACCCCAGCCAAGTGCTAACAGCCAGCCCAGTCCCTGCTGCTGCTTCATCAGGCACATACAAAATGCACTGAAGTTAATGGGGGTTTGTGAGAAGGTCATGTCCTGATGCTAATGGAAATAAATTATTTGCTGAAATGTATTTAGCCAAGACTTTGTCCAAGTCTTCAAGCAATGAGGTTTAAATAGTTCCCTGGGAGAATTTTACACGGTATGGTTCATTTCTATTTCAGAGTTTTTATCTTGGTATTCAGCCTAAATTTTCATTTCTTCCTCCCTTCTGCCTTAGAACATCCTAAATAATTCCTCTTCCTTCTTGCTGCTTATCGCATTTGTAGATTGTTGGCAAGTTCTTTGATTCTCAACCAATTAACCTTCCTTTCACCAGCCTATAAATATTGATCCATTCCAATCTTCCCTCTTTTGTCTATTCAGAAATCCCTCAGTAGTTATTTCTGCCGTACACTGAATCACCTTCAATTTGTTTGTTCTAATAAGCTACCTAGAAATGCCTGTATTCTTCTATCAGAGTTGTATGGAGATGAACAATTAGCTCCTTATTCATGTTGCATGAGCACAGATACTTCAACAATTTCTCAGTCCTTCACATTACTGCTTTCCAGATTTGTCCATCACTGTAAGTATGTACAACTTGAATTATTTTTCTTGAGATAGATTAGCTGGCATTTTTCCAGGCTGAATCCAATTTTTGTTGCATTTCATCAAGTTTTTAAGACTTCCAAGAAACAGATTATTTGTTTCCTAGTTGCTTTCTATCCTTTTTTTCATAACTCATGAGAGCACATCCGAAGCACGGTAGGGAGGTTTCATTAACATGTGAGTTACTTCTTTGTCTACGTTATTAGTGACTGTATTTTCCCAGGAGCTACCAGTGATCTCTACTGTACAATTAGTCACCTTATTCTAAGCCAGCATTCACCCAATTATCAAACTGGATCTTGATGTTACTCTTGACTTACCATTAGCTTTAGGAAACAAACAACCATTTGGCTTACATTAAAAGGTATCAATTGAATCATATTCCAGGAATGGAGACAACTGCAAATTTCGTGTATATATGTACAGTTATATTTATCAAAATGAGTACTATTCACTGCACAGATCATAGTTTTGTATTTCATACTCAAAATTATTTCAGTCTGTTTCTAGTCATATAGTAGATACTGCAGCAACTGCTGCCTTCAGCAATAGCTCATGCAAGCTTGCAGCTGTAGACATTACTATAATACACTATGCAACCATAGTATAAAATGCCCTGGATGGTGAACTGAAATCATCAAATTCCTCATAACAAAATTTGTCTCAGTAGTGATAGAATTACTTCTGCTTAATATTGATGTACAAAAGAAGCCCGAAAGTCTGTTTGAGGGAGTTATTCTTAGATCAGTTGTCTATTGAGAAGAAATTCTCCTTCTGCATTCCAGCCAGAGCACATGAGTTGCCATTGAGCTTCTGGAAGCAGAGCCCATCGCCACCTGCATCTTTCTGGCCTTAGTCTAAGTCCTTTTTTGGATTTAGACAAGTAAGATATCATGTAGCAAAATCCCACTGTTCAGGGCTTACAGCATCTGCTAAAAACATCTGGTTATTGCTATTTAGCTAGAGCTCAGAATCTTTTCTTTTCTGTCTTGTGTGTTTCCTCAAGCTTGTCCTCACGAAAGGTCACAGAATAGAAGAAAGTTCTCCCTTTTTGTGACCCTTGTATAATCCTATTGATTTACCCTGTGTTCAACCCAGTTAATTTCAATTTACCCTTCTATGATTTGTTTCCCTCAAAGTTAATAAACCTATGCTAACCATTTTAGTTCCAGCTATTATTTGTTTGTGCCAAATCACAGGGGAGAAAAATGAATGGTGATCTCCTGTGCTGTGCCTCTAAGTGATGCGGCACAGAAATCCCAGCCCACGGCATGGCCAGCCCTGATGGCTTACACAGAGCTGGACGCAGCTGCGACGATGCTGGCAGACTGTGCGGCTGCTCCCGGTACGTGACCACACTGGGTGATACCTGTGGTTGGTTCATGTCACCCAGTCCCCTCGGGAACACCTGCCTTCTGGCTTGATAGGGGATTCAGCTTAAGTTTGACGAGCACTCTGGGCTGTGACATAATTTGGGATCTACACATCAATATACAGACTGATTTATGCTATATCTTTCAACTTTGATAGGCCTTTTACACAAAAATCCTGCAGGCAGCTGTCTGTGGCAATAGGTGCACCATTAGGAGAAGACATCACTACTGCAGACCAGCACTAGGACATTCAAACAGTGCATGCAGCACGGAGGTCTTGACAGCAACGTAGCTGCTTTGGTGTGGTGCCAAATCTGAGGTAATAACGCCAGCTCCACAGGCAGACTCATTAGTTCAGGAACATTGTGTTAGAGAAGTTACACTGCTCTCAATTTCATTGTGTGGTGTAGATGTGCCCTTCACAATGCCTGAGTGTGGGAAGTTCTCTCCTGGATGGCACCCTCTTCTGCTATTGTACCTCTTTCGGTCAGATGTAACAACAGAACCTACAGATTTCATCTCATACAAAACAAAAGAAATCAGGAGAGATCAGGATATATGGCAATGCAATCTGTAAGCCTCTGGACCAAGCATATGTTTAATTGATGTATTCAACAGGGATGTATTGTTAAGGAATGGCCTCTGCATTCTCCTGTGATCATCCCCTGAATGTATTTTGCAGTGTTCTGGGACCTCCTTAAAACATGATGAAATCTCCATGAATTCTGAAAGATATGTCACTCTCCACAAGTTTACTGATAATATTGATGTAGGAAGGTCAGAATTTCATGATAGCAGACACTACTGAAGTCACAACACTTAGGGCACCAGTGATTTTAGCCCAAATGCATTAGTCCACAATTACATTTTTCAAAACATTTACAGGAAACTGTACCCATGCCTAATGACATACAATTTGGTGTTCCTTTCTGTGTAACCTGAATGTTCTCTCTAAAATCCAGTTCCAGTGGATATCTGTCTCATCTATAACTTTTTCAGCCAGCAGTTATTTCAGCGCATCTCTGCATTTGAGGCCTATGTCTTAGAGGAAAAAAAATATTTGAGAAAAGATAATCTCAGAAGTATGATATTCGGTGGCAAAGTAGGGCTGAAATTTATTACACTGTGGCCTCCATGTTACCTCTGATTCAGCTAAGGCAAACATTTATCCAAGAAAAACAAATATGTAACTATAGATCCTGTACCAGTATTATTTTATTTAGATTTGTAACAAAGAGAAGGCACAATATGTAATTGCTGACTGACTCAAAAATAGCTTCAGCTACAAATAATAAGAAACAGGTTAGAGCAGGGCATAGTGCCTGGAGATTTTACCAGGCAGCAGATCAAACAGCTGAACTCTTGACAGACTCTGCGGCTTTCCTTTGCCTGCTGTTTCCTGGAACAGTGAATTCAGGAGCCATTTGTGAGTCACTGGCCAGTTCATCTTCACAAACCATTAATGTCACATCTGAACTTCCAAATGTCACAATGGAAACAGCTACCATTAAAAAAAAAAA
>NW_009620542.1:17999-36246 GCF_000690535.1 Cariama cristata | reverse complement strand
CGGATCAGTCCAGTCTCCCATAAAACACAGGCATTTAGATGGAGCTTTAGTCCAGAAGGACGGACAGAGCATCTGCTCCCTGCACCCTCATGCACAAATCACACTTTGCTGTCCTCCAGTTTAGGTCCTCCAGCACTACCTACAGGAAACAGAAACACTGGAGGCTATCAAGGGTTTCACTGGTCTACTGGCCACCTTCGACAGCAAGGTTAAGAGTTAGTAGGTAAAAATCTGTAGGTCACTTCTGGAAGCAGGGGAAGGTCCCTTACAGCTGATTTCTGAAAAAATCAGAGGTCCCCAAGTTACAGCTCCAGTAGATACCAACGTTACATTTTTTTCTAGCTGTCAGCTTGAAAAACCTTTAAAACCTGTTTGTATAAATAGGTAATTATTCCCATTTATTTCTGGAAAGTATGCATAAATATTAACCTTCGTTATAGACACTTGCAATAAATGCCTAAAGACTGGTGGAATTTTTACCGTTGCCTTTCCAAACACACTAATCTGCAAAAAGCGTTCAGCCATACACCATGCTCATAATCTCCACACGGCAAATTGCAACGGTAGAGCTACTCTGGCTGAAGTTCATAGTAAACTGTAATTGAAAGAAAAAAATCTATACTATCAACAGACTTTTGTTTGAAAAGCCTCTATTATCTCTCTACAAAGCACCCAAACCTAGCAAGACTGAAGGAAAATCGCCACTCTGTCATAAGCGGTTTTGTTGGAACAGGAGAGGAAGCGCAGGAAGACTGCTTCTTCTGGTAGCAGTTTGGATTTAAAGTGGGGCTGAACTACAACATTAAGTACCAACAATCTGACGTCTTTCACACTTTCAACTCAAAATCATTTTTAGAAAGACGTGAACAAACAATGGTGAAATTAACTTTTTATCCTCAACTTCTACAGCATGAATAGTAAATACAAGGATCCAGACTAAAAATACAAAATACACATTCCAAGTTCTACTACAGAAACTAACATGATGTGTTTTCTGAAAGGAAAAAAAAAAAAAATTGAGTGAGTAGCCTGTGTAAAAAGGTTTTCCCATACTTTATGAGACTTGCATATCTTCAAGAAACTTCTGAAATCAAGAACTTTTGATGGCTGCCAAAGGAGAAATAATAAATTAGTCAGGACAGGTGCCAACATTTGCTAACACGCACACACAAATCTGTCAGTTGTCTCAGCTTCTTTGGTCTTTTTTAGTAAGTTATCCCTTAAAGGATCATTTGCAAACATCTCTGACAGATTCTTTTCTCTTCTTTAATTTCTTACTTACAATTGCTGCACCTTCACCGTAACACAAAAGCTGCAAAGAGAAAATCCTATCTTGTTAGCAAGCTTGAAATTCAATTATATAAACCCAAATGTTTATAGAAATGCTTAGGCTTCTCAGTTATACAACTAAGATACATAAGCAAATATAACTTACAGTAGAAGCACGGACATGAGATAGCACCTGGGGAGGTGGCTGCCTGACAGAGGCTGGGGCATCAGCTCCTTTCCTGAGGCTCACGGAGGCTGCTGCGTTTGAGGAATTCCAGGCTAACCAGACAGCTGGGAGTCCAAGCTTTAGCCTTTAGCTTGCAAATGACATTTGGTTCCTCCTTGACCTATGTTATATTAAAACATCCTCTCCCCGACACCCACCAACCATTTAGCATATTCAGTTTTTCAGTCAGATTTGGATTCGATCTTCTGAAAAAGGTGACATTTTTGGTGAAGCATGGCAATTCCTGTTCCCATGAAGTGCAAGTGTAGCTGAGTTCCCACCACTTGCCATTCAAAGGTTGGAAAGAGCCAATTTTTTTTTTTTGCTTTCCATCAGGCTCGTAAAGCTGTAAGTTGCATGAAAGTGGGTTTAGCAGCAAGATTGTTCCTTTTAGGTCAGAAGATGATACAGAATGGTCCTGGATCCTGCAGAGCAGTCAAGACCTGACTTTGAACATAAAGACTAGCTGTCTCTGAAATCACTGCTTAACATCAAGTTGAGCAATGTTTAAATACCTTGAGGGATTTATACGTTTAGCACCTTGAAGTCCAGATCTTCTTTAAGGAAAAGATATTCTTATCTAGTCTTTACATACAAGTCATCTGGGGAAAGGTCAGCTGTGCACCCCTCTCTTCCTAAACAATCAATCAGCACTGCATCAATCAGATGCTCATCTCAGAGATGTATGAAGACAAAATAACATGAGGAAAATATTACAACATGAAATTGATACAAATAATTATATCCTTACATAAAAATATGCCTACAGAGAAAGACTAAAAATCTATAGCCTTGACTTTGGAATAAACTCCAGGTAGGATAATTTTCATCTTTCAGATTTCAAGAATTATATTGCTGGAAAATTATATCTAATAAAATGTATAACCTAACTAATTAATACCATTGCTCATAAATTCTCACAGAACTCACTCAGCAATCAAAGTAAGTGCTATAAATGTAGGGTGAACAGTCTTTCTATAATTCATATCTGACAAAGCAGGTTAAAATACTTTAAGCGAAAACTTTAACTATGGGACTATTACATAGTTCATATTGAAATAAGTGTAAAAAAATGTATTCCCATGAGAATAATCTTATGATCAGACTGTAATGTTTTGTGATATGTTTATTTGCAAGAGGAAAACACACCATGCAGTCAAGAAATCCCACATCCAAGCAAAAAAATACATATTTAACAGACAAATTTTGCATCCTGAAACTACAACTGAATCCAGTACTATCATACATTCTTCAAGAGCCTACTATTTTTTTTAAGGAGTCGCACATAAAATCCACAAATGGAAAATTAGCAGACCTGGGACTACTTGAAGCATGTAGCACTGAAGATTGTGAAATATTTGCTGTCGATGTTGTATCAAGCACATACTCGTGAAAGCTGAAGAGAAGTATGTCTTGGACTACTCAGATTAGTTTTGTGGGGTTTGGGGGGGTTTTGGGGGTTTCTTTTAGTTTTGTGGAGTTTTGGGGGTTGGTGGTGGTTTTTTTTTTAGTTTGCATTTGAAGCCCTGTTTGAAACAGAGCCTGAGGAAGGACATGTCTTTGTACAACCTTCACTACAGAAATATCCACATCAGAGACAAAATTGTAATTGAACTCCTTTCTAGTAATCTATACAAAGAGGCAGAGGTCTAAAGGAAAACATAGATCAAATGACTTAGAAGTGGAAAATAACTACAGGAAAAAAAAAAAAATCAAAAGAGACTACAAAGTTAGGTGAACACAGAGGTATAATAAAAATCTGTTATGAATATATGCTTTATGGATAAAATAATGACCTAGAGTATCCATTATTAATGCTTGAATACTTTTATTACTTTTTTTAATAAGATTAAGATTATACAGTGTTTTCCTAGGTCACCCACCCTTCCCTACTCTCATACTCAGGATGCTGTATGGATTAAAATACTAACTGCCACATACAGCAAAAATGCTCTTGAGTTTTCTCTGTTTTGAAGTGCAGTACAAGAAGGTTGGTTCTTATATAAAAATCATATTTTATTGATCAGGTTTAGAGCCACATTATCTTGACATTTCTGTGGGAAGCACCTTCTGGAAAAATTTAGATTTTAATGTGGAGTTGTGGACATAATGATAAGGGAAAAAACACCCAACACCAACTTTTTAACTCAGGAGACAGACTAAACCGATCCCGCACTCCATCACCTGTAAGCAGAAGTACCACCAGGTCCCTACTTCAGAGGTGACCATACAATCCTCACTGTCTTTGACAGAAGTCTAGAGAGTCAACCAGCCAACTGAGTCCTCAGCCTTGCAACTGAAGCAGGCATGAAAACCTATACGGAGGCACGTCCTGGTGGGCAGTGAACCTCCCTCAAGACCTAGGATGGCTTAGCATGAAAATTTAAATTTGAGAGGGGTGGAGGTAGATGGCAACGAGTGGTCAGGGTCTATCCTTACATTCAGGTGAGCTGGTGATACAGGACAAGAGAAAAGAAGAAGAAGAGTGGTAGACATCACTCCAACTCTGCCAAATACAGTCCGTGGTTCACTGAAGTGAGCCTAATTTTAGGCTGAAAGTCTAACTCTCCAAAAAGCTTTACGGACCTCTTAAGACCTCAAATGACTGGCCAGTGGTGAACAATGGATGGGAGTTTCCTCAAACAAGCTTGAGTACCTCTGCATCAGGCTTCTGCCCTCCAGCAAGCTGTCTTGCTGCAGCTGTAGCAAGTGCTAGGGCCCATCACCAGCAATTACTCCCACTAATGACATTTTTAGAGCGTGGAGACCTCATTGAATCCATTGATGTTGACCCATGGGGCCCCGTTTTCTCTGTGCTGCTCAGTGAATTAGGCAGGTAACTGCTATTAATGAAAACAGGAGATCTATATATGCAGTTCCTAGTGCACAGGGTTACTTACATACCCCATAATTTGAGAGGATTATGTCTTAAAGGCTATACTATGATAGAGAAATCACTCATGATGAAACAGGTTGGATGGGGCTTTGAGCAACCTGGTCTGGTGGGAGGTGTCCCTGCCCATGGCAGGGGGGTTGGAACTGGATGGGCTTTAAGGTCGCTTCCAACCAAACCATTTTATCATTCTATGAATGTTTAAGTGGTGGAAAAATCTTGGTTCTAACGTTAAACAAATTTCTCTAATGCAGACTTTCAAGCAAGTATTACAGGATGAAAATTCACATTTCAGAATATCTAATTCAAATTTAAAGTAACAGCTTATATCTTAGATACTCTGACTTACTCAAATGATCAGGTCCATTTCTGTGAAACACCTGTCCCAATTCATTTTGTCTGGAATGTGTCACCCTGCTTAATTAAAACAAAACCTAAGACATCTACATTTACTGGTTTTTTAGTGAATATTACAAGTAGCCAAATTTTTATGCTGCTTTGTGCAAGGGGTGGGTACCCATAAAAATAGAAGTGACTTATCACCAATACCATTCTTTTAATTGACATCTGTGAGCATATTTTCTTAGGTTGCATCAAGAGAGACGAGGGCCCTTTGTGCCCTTCTGACAGCGATGGCAATCATTAAAGATTTACCAGGGTCATTAAAGTGAGAAATAGCAGTAACGCAGAGCTGAGTATCACCATCCCATGTGGATTCGACCGAAGTGCAAAGAAAGCCAGTACAGAATTAGCCGAGATCCTGCACTGTCACCTTAACCTTATTGTAAAAAAAATTAAAAAAAAAAATTCACCAATTTGTCTAAAACACATTAGAGTAGCACATTTCACTTATATGGGAGGTATTACCAGTAAAGGACATAATGTTCCCCTTCGCATTAAAGCGCTGCTTGTGCTTTCACGTGGTTCCAGCTATGACGAGAGCTGGCGGGGGGGACCTAGGGTCACCGCACCAGTGCCGGCCCAGAAAAGGTTTCCATCAGATTCTCCTGGGACATTGCAGTAAACACAGCAGGAGGCGGCTCGTGGGCCACCCCCCCGCAGGGTTGCGTTCCCCACCGCTGAGCGAGGGCATACAAGGGGAGACCTTGACGTGGAGCTGCTGGGGAAGCCCCAGGGACAACCCGCTTCACATTTACCGACTGCATGCGTGCAGGACGTGGGTAGCGACTCATTCTTGCCCTCCCGGGGATCCTTGTTGAGAAACAAGCACAGTCCTGGCAGTACAGCGGTTTTAAAAGGAAAGAGCAATTACTGTGAGTCAGTAGGTTGTTACCTTACAGCCCAGCCAAACCTGGTGTCTCCTTCCACAGCATCTGTCTTCCTCTTAATGCTATTTTCTCTGAGCACGAACCAGATTTTTGCTTCACGATTGGATGTTCAAATCCAATGTTAAAGCAACATCCTACGATATCTTTAAAACATAGTCCTTATGGAGGCACTGTAACTATTTTTAGCAAGGACCGAAAGACACTAAGATGCAAACAAACAAACAGCTGCAGCTATAATAACGTTTAACATGTTTAACTACAAGCCTGACAACTCATAAGACACGCACCTTGCCAGAGCAGCTATATGTAAATTATTCTAAGGTAAAAAAAGGAAACTATTTTTAAAATCATTATCATACATGTGTTCAATTATTATAACACCCTGTGAACCGACATCACAAAAATCCTCGGATAGAAGATACAGGGGGTTTCTAACCTTGCTTTGATTATCCTGTTCATTATATCAAATGGAACAGGAAAGTGATCTCCTACGGGAATCAGTCACTGCTCTTGTTTTAATCCACCCCCTTTGATTTCCCGAGTAGCTTGGATTAAAGATAGACCTTCTTTTCCATCTGATGTGCCTCGCTGCGGAGGTGTGAGAAGGAGCAAGCAGCACAAAGCCCTTTGTCTGCCAGGGCTACGCTAACCAGCCGACCCGTGTCCTGGCTATGGTGCCAGGCTGCTCGGTGGTGGAAAAAAATGATTGCTGTCAGTCACCTGAAAAATGAAACAACTGACAGCACTGGGCATGGGAAGGATGGGGGCAGGGAGGAGGCAAAAATAATCACAGGTTAAAGCTAAACACTGTGAGGATCGCTCTGAGCATGCAATATACACACATATATTTGCAAAAAAGTAAATAATACACAACAGTTGTGAATGCTCCACTTGAGCCGATTACATGCGAGTATTCCCTCTACTGCATTATGGATGTTGGTTTTGTTGAAGCTGTGGGACTCTGATACTAAAGTCCCTTTCAAGACAACTTTTGCCAGTCTTGCATATCCCAGTGAAAAAATCCCAATACTTCATGCTTCTATCGACTCACACCTGATATATCGGTCCTTCAGAGCCTGACATAATTATCGCATGATGCACAACAGTGAACATGTTTTAAACATATGTTTTACATGGTGCAATCAATCATGATACAACTAATAACGCTAATAGTTGGTATACAGTAACAATACACTCTCGAGCTTGTGCAGTGGTGAGATAATGTGTTTCCCAGGTCATTGGAGGCACTAATTTCACCTTCTGCCTCATGATACTTCCAAGGAGCGTGTTATCTCAGGGTAACACATGTCTGCTGGTACCTGTTTAATTATTGTACACAAAATTCCAAATCAGAATAATTGTCATCTCAAGGTAACACTGTGCACTGCAGGGTCCTCCTGATGTAAGTGAACAAATGCAAGTTATGCAGCAAATAGAATGACCTTGGTAGAGATTTCTTCCCCAAATCGATGGCATCTCACAACTTTAAAGCACAACCTGAAGAAGAAAACAATACAAGTGTTGCAATTACATTTTCAGTTCAAAAATTCACAATGGTTTGCAATTTGCTTTTAATATGGAATTTGTCTACATAAAAGGTGTTTTGTGGGAAATACCCAAACCAGGATCTCCCAAAATATTTTCCTTAGACCATTTCTTAGCAGTAGCGTATGTTTTAGTCCTTTTTAGTGACAGCCTTCCCCTTTAGATAAACACACATGCACACACTGTTTGAAGAAAGGCTTTTACAGATGAGGTGGATAGGTTATAGAGTCAGTCTCTAATCCAATGAAATAGTTACATGGGCAGGAGCAGCAGGTGTGTGGAGGACCCACGTGTGAGCAGGTGGAAGCACCAAGTGACGGGTACTAAGCTTGAGGTATGGGAGACCCAGTCCTGAGTCTCCAGTAGGACCAGCACACCCAAACCCATGTCTGCACCTGAATCTCTGCTCCGTGGCCTGAACATCTGAAATATCGAGCATCTGTGGCAGAAGTCTTGCTACATACAGCTAACTGGTTTTGCTTTTCTTTCAGAAGAAACCTGATCTCAGAGTTGAGATGCGTTTTCTCATACAACTCAGTCTCATAACTAAAACCATTCCTACAAGCAATGGGACTTCTGGTCAGTTGCCGTTTTCTGCCACTTCATATCCCTGAAAAAGAAGTAAAGACTGATCCCTTAAATATCCACAGGCCTCTAAATAACTTAGAAAAAGTTCCAGTCACATCTAATTTTCATTGCTATTTTTTAAATGCTCAAATATTGTGATGGTAGAAATACTTAAGTATCCAGGCACATTTATTTACTATAAAGGAGACACTTTGGGGCAAATGAGAACTTCATGGAAACATAAGGTTTCATATAATCTCTGTGCCATTCTAAACTATGGCTGCACCATCAGTTGTATCCTGACCCCTAGAGAAATTGGTCCTGACATGTCATGGGATGAAAACCCATGACTCAAATTGCTTGATATTTGGGATGGCAATCCATCATCCAAGTTACTTGATACACAGCATACCAGACAATAACATACCATGTATCACTAACAAGAAGATATGGAATAATACCAAAAAAAAAAAAAAAAAAAAGAAAAGAGAGCCCTAAAGGGTCAATAAAGGCGATTTAGTACAGCCCCCAGCCCAACAGCAGGATTGTTAATACCTAACGCAGTCCTGAGAGATGTTTGTGCAACCCATTCTTTTACATAATCTGAACTGCCTTAGCATAAATGCCATGACGAGGACCCAAGGTGCAGTGGCAGTTATAACTAGGTAAAGGACTAAAAGGTTAAGAAACTGGCAGCAATATGAATTAGTTCTTGAAAAGCAATAATCACAAGTTTCTTTTTTTCCTTTTTTTTTTTTCTCCTGGAATCAGGTTATCTTCTAGAGGTTCGAGGCACATGAGCCCTTCTAATGGAGTATGTATGAATACGTGTAATTTGAATTCTGATTTTGTTCCTACTTGGACAGTATCTTTCAAGATATCTAAGGCAATCGGGACTTCTCTAAAAATTGCTTTTCTATTTAATCATTCCTTTTTTTATTGCTGATATTTACATATGTAACTAAAAGTAATTTATGAGGATACCCAGTTCTACAAACTAGAATTTACTTTGGGCTCTATCTACATTAGCAAGTAAATCAGCATAAAAGGGAAAGATTTTCTTGTGGAAATAAATGTTTCTGAGGTCTTCACATCTATGTTACAGGCTTTTTAGAGGTTTTGTTTTGGCCTACAGTCAGTCTAAATGCCTGATGAAACATTCCCGCTGTGTCCATGGCTCAGAGATAGCTCAAAAAGAACTGTTGGTTCAGACACATTCTCCTCTCTCCAGCAAACACCTGGAGCAGTTTATTTTCCCTTTAAAGGAATCAAGTTCACATGCACTAACACTGCACAGTGAACCATCATGGGATACATGGGGATGATGAAGGGATGAACTGGGTTCCCCTGTTCATGCTAAAACTGCACTGCTCCTCCATCCTCAAAGGCAGGCGTGCCCTCACCCCATGTTTGCCACCAGCAGTCTCTCTGGCACACTGGGGAGCAAGTAGAAAAACACTGGTGGTATCAAGCGTCACCATGACTGCGATCAACGGTTGTTCAGTGTTTTGCGAGACTCCTTCAGGAATTACCTACTTGGGAAATTGTCCACTTACTGCTAAGTGAGAGGCTGTTTGTAGGAACACTCTCGCACACACACAAAATAATAAGAAAAAAACAAAAACACAACAAAAAAACCACATACTTTTATCTTTTAGGTAGATATTTTTCATCTCTAAAAGGTGTTGCCACAACTTTTACCCACCTGTGATTTTTCAGTGTCGCTTTCCATTACGCTTCTTCTCAGCTGCAAGAAAGGAGAAAAATTATGAGCTCTTTCACAAAGGATATAGCTTTATTTTATTCGGGATGAGAAATTAAGGATGCCCTGACTGATAGCATGTGGTTTCTATTTCTGTTTATAAGCAGCCTTACAATAGTAGGTCAAAAGGATTAGAGGAAGGTCAGTGTTACTGCTTCTAGAGGAAACCAGCAACTGCAGATTCACTTCAATGTTCTTGCTTTCCAAAGAAAGTGGAAATCTTATATGACAGGGGTTTTCAAACACCTGCTCTTTTTCTTTGTCCTTTTTTCTTTAGTAATTGAAGGAAAGAGTTGTGGGGTTATTTACCTCTCTTTTTTCCCTTTCATCCATTACATAATAAATACTATATAGAGAGGAAAAAAGTTAATTTGTTGTCTGATATAGACCCTAAAAATATATAAATTCTTTTTGGTAACTACAAAGCAAAGAAACAACAATATCAGTACAACCCACATACTATTTAATGCAAAAACACATGGAGGAGATATAATATCTCTGAGCAACATAACAAATACTGTAGAAGAACAAGATGTACTGTGCAGTTCAGTCTTTTCATTTTCCATTCTCTCACAACAGTTTGATCTTGCTGTTCAGTAGCATCACAGGGGGAAAAAACCCTGTTCAATTCACATAGTTTACATCAGTTTATCGATTTATTAACAACTTGCAAATAATTGCCAATCTGTGACCTACACATTCAGGATCAATACTGACGATAGAGCAGGTGAATTGCTATGCTACAAAACATTAATTTGTGCTCACAAACATCCAAGTTTCACAGTGCGTTATTGCTCCTTCTCAAGCTGACTCTTTTTTCTAAAGTTTCCCTGCAATTCCCTGGTTACTGCTTAATCCAGCTGACGGTTGTCTCCCTCTTAAGCATGATGGGTGTTCGAGGCGACACGCAAACACAGCTTACACCTCCTTGTCTTACCAGCTGTTATCCAGGCTGTTTTGGAAAAAGGGCGGGCTATGTATGCACCCTCCCTGTCTAGCCATCTCCTGCATCCCACCGCTGAAAGCATGTCGGGGTGGTGAAGCTGCAGCCTGTACACAGTCCTGCAACACATGCAGAGCAAACGGGGCACAGTGGAATTTTTCTGAATTGCACAGTGCAAGCCTCAATCTATTGGGATCTATTTCTCCTTCCAGAAAAAAAAAAAAAAAAAGACTGCAATGCTCCAGTTGCTTTTAATGGTTGAAAAATCACATTCCCTTGAGTGAGAAGATAAGCTGAGAGGATTTTTAATTAAAACTTACCCTTCCTCATCTTTATCCCAAAAGTCTGTTTCATGTTAAAAGCCAATCTTTCTATCATTCCCTGACACTCCAGATATGTCTTGCAGACTGTTCGCTCCCTTTCATAAGGAAACTAGATTGCATGTACGTATTGTAAAATGGGATCTGTACATGACCAGACACACCCTGAATTCAACTATAGGAACACATTTGTAGCAAACCAACCTGCAAAATGACAGTATTGCTTTGCTGCATGAAGCTGTATTTTCTTAGAGAATCCACGCAGCACGTTTCATATCAATGCAGCCAAAGAAGCCTACAGCAGTGAGCTGCATGCTGGTCTTCCAGCTCATCTTCCTAGGGCTGAAGTTACGGGTGCCCTCTGCGATGTCAGCAGCAAAGATGCCAATGCAGCTCATCCATGGGGATGTCACTGTAGCAGGAGGGCAGGGACACAGAATCATAGAATCATTATGGTTGGAAGAGACCTCAAAGATCATCAAGTCTAACCATCTACCCAATGCCACCATGCCCACTAAAGCATGTCTCGAAGCACCACATCTAAATGTTTTTTGAACACCTCCAGGGATGGTGAGTCCATCATCTCCCTGGGGAGCCTGTTCCAATGCCTAACGACTCTTATAGTGAAGAAATTCTTCCTAATATCCAACCTGAACCTCCCCTGGCACAACTTGAGAAAGAAACTTGACATCCTGCAGAGCTCCCAGATGCCCTAGTTATCAATGCGGCCAGTTTGCAACTCAGTCTGACGTGCAGCTCCAGTGACTCTCCTGTGCTGGGTAGGTGAGCCCACATCTCAGGGTTGCGGCACTTCCATGCGTGTGGGCTGCTGATGCTGACGAGATAGTGGGGCTTGGCATTATCCCCTGCCCACCAATGCAGCTGTACTCATTAGCCTGCTCTTGAATACAGCCTCTTGCTTCCAGGGCACCCCAAAGTATCAGATATGTGGGCCCTCTAGTTCTTGGCCCTGGGAGGATTTTACCCTGGAAGTACCCTGAATGCTGCCAAGGAAATTAAAGGGAAAATAAGAGTCGAAATGAACTCTTAGATAGATATGACATTGACATAGCATTGTAAAACACCTAAAGAATGAGGTCTTGTCCAGCAATTTCACTGAAGTTACCGAAGATATGAATTTTACCCCAAAAGGCTAGGAAACCCATTGACCAAAACTAAACCAAAAGTGCTTCCAACTAACAACTGGCCAGAAGCAGCAGGTTGAAACCAGTGCTGACAAATAAATCCAGTTCTGTACCAACTGCAAAGCTACGGTTCCAAAGGCAGCCTGCAAAGCGTCGGGGTGCTCAGCTCCTCAGCGAAAGCTTTCACAGAACTGCAACACCTTTTTTTGTATAGATCCCATGGATGCATTTTACCATGCTTACAGCTGTATCAACAAAAACAAACAAACAGAAAAGTGAGCAAAAGCCTTGAGAAAAATCTAGAAACTCACTTATCATAGTCCCTCATGGCAATGTTTGGTACATAAATAACCTAGTTGTGTAGGGTTTTTACATGAAAGTAACTGAAGAATCAAAAGATGTGGTCTAAAAAGAACCAGCTGAAGCCTAGTCGAAGAAGGTCTGTGCAATTAAGCAACATAGTTAAATATGAACTGAGCTTGTTTTGTTTGCCTTTTCCTCAGTCTGTGTTTATACCGTGGGATTTTTGGAGGCGAGGAAGGTACTAAGGCACTGGGGAGATTATTTTTACTGTTTTTCTCCTTCTTCCATTTTTATCATATGTTTTGTTTAGATGAGGTTTTGTTTAGATTGGTTGAGTTTTTAATTATTATTTTTGCCACAATCTTGTTTATGCTGCAATTTTCATGATTTCGCCCTGAACTCATTTGATTACTCATCATATTTTTACAACTTTCATTTGTAGAACTATTATCTTTTGATCTTCTGCTGTTTTCCCTTATGTTTAAAGATTTCAAAACTAATTAAGATGATTAACTAAAAAAGACTAATTGCATTCATAAATGAGATGTGTCGTTTCTGATTAGCAGGTGGCCCTTTTCTGTTTTGGATACTTAAAAGCAGATGGAAATGTGGCAGATTTAGCTATATTTAATCTGCCCACTTTCTTCCAGACTGCTCCACTTTCCAGTTAACATTGTTAATGACAATGAAACCTTCAAATTATCTCCCTTTTATTAATTTTTTTTTTCCTTTGCCATTTCTAATTTGGCAACGGACCTCTCATTTGAAACCCTGGCCATTCTTAACTGAGAGTTTCCAAATTGTTTTTTATAAACTTTTAGTGACTTCTACTCACAAGCTTCAAGGTTCCTGGAAGGACAGGAGGAAAAAACATATTCAAAAATCAGAATTCTGTTTCTGATTTTGGCATGCAATGAATGGTATAAATGTTCTTTGGTGATGATTTTCAAAGAAAAGATGTCTAAAAATACTCCTTTTGCGCTTAGATTCTTTTTTGCTATATTTCAATAGAAAAGCAGATATATAATACTCCTTTTCCTACATCCAAGATTTTTTCTGAGTATTACCAGAAACGCTACTCTAAATCGGCTGTTTCACTGTACTGTATTCTCCTTTCTTTAGGCTTTTTAACTCTTACTTCTTTTAACTTGTGCTTTTCTATTTCACGATTTACTCATTCCTTAACATTTTCTGTGCTGCCATTTTTGATACAGTATCTGCAACTCATCCCTTCTCCAATTCTTGATTTTTCCTCACTTAAGCAATTTTCTTGTTGACATACCAAATAAAACTTAGCCCACTTCAGTCAACATCTGCGCACCTGGTACACATCTGTTTTGTAGTAATAGATAAAGATACAAAACAGCAGATTTTCTCATTTTCATATGCACAGTATAAGAGAAGACAGACAATAGTCAGATACATTTTGCACATTCACACTTTTAAAGTGCTGGGAAAACTAGATTGCATTTTCCTGTTTGTAGTTTTATACTGATAGTGTCCTTTATAATTAACTGTGTGTGATTTATTTTTCAGTTGTTATCAGTGTCTTGTTCCTTAGCATTAGGCATAGCTCAATAGGAACTTGCTTACAGGTCTTAGGTATCTTCACGTGTTTTCTCCAGTGCTTCAGAATTACTTTTTAAAATGTGTAATTAATTGTTAGCCACATGAATTGAGGATAATGTCAAAAAGTTATTTCTTCATTGTACTGGCAATCTATGACAATTTTAGCACTCCATAAATAAGAACAACAACAAAAAGTAACAGTACAGCCACACACCAATACAGAAATAACTAGTTCATAGATGCCTGAAGAATGGTGGTAAACTTATACATTTTATATCTAAAATACATACACTACTTTTAAGCACATAAAAAACAATTTAATGGTTTAAGGGTGTTTGGAGCCAGTTTGTTTTTCAGAGGTTACTTCTTATAAAAGAAGTTCAACGTGAATCAGACATTGACCACTATAAGTTATAGTGCCTACTGTGCAGAATTTTTTTCTATATGCTTATATCAGAATAACTCTACAAAATATTATCTGGAATTTACACAAGTAAATTTTGGTTATGTAGGCTAAAATTACTGATTTGACACTAACTTTTTGATGATGCAGCACTTTTGATTTATTCTGGACTAAGCGGGAGGAAGGGCAAAAAAACCATACGTACACAAAATCAAACCATAGAGATTAAATTACATTGAAGCAAAAAAATCCAAGTTCTTCCACATCAAATTCTGGTGCTTTGGCTGTCTTCAATGGATCTGATCACACACTTGTTATGTAAAAATATAATAAATTAGTATAATTTCTGAGACATCTAGCAGCGTCATTTGCGTTTTATCACGTAACCAAAAGCTGGTCAGAGGATAATACATACAGGATGGGACACAACATCTGTTGCTTAAAGCAATGGTGTCATTAAAACAAATGGAAAAATAAACTCAAGGGGTGGCGATGGTGCAGATTTCCACATGCATTCGATTGCGAGAAGGCTTACTCTCGCTAACTCTCACTTCTTTTTATCTCAGTTCTTCTCTATTCAGACACGGACACTAAACAATAGGACTGAAATGCAAAGGTGTGTAGCTTTTAAGATAGCAGTAATGAGAAAGTGTGCTAAGTCCCCATCACAAATGAAAAGGACTACGCTGGCGTTCAAAATAGGAAAATGTGATACCAGGGGATTTTCTGAATTCAAGGCTTTTATTACATCCAGTATAATTATTGTGAATAATAGTATGCCAGAATTCTAAAACAAATCCAGATCTTGTCTTTAACTCTTGTTTAAGATATTTGGCTTCAGCAAAAAGTTTAGATGCGTGAGGACTTGAGGATTTTGCGAGGAGTTCATGAGTGCAGCTACGTACAGATATTTATTTGTTGTTCAAAAAAACAAAACCTGGAAGGAATTTTTGCCAATAAATTTGAGTAAGTACTATTAGTACAGATGCTATTGAATACTAGCATCCTGCATCATCTGTTTAAAACACTTATCAGGAACTGTATGACTCAGGGAATTAGTAACGGGATATAGAGCCTTTCACCTCTAGGTCAATAGTTATAATCTGAAACAGACGGAGAGAGCCCAGGAGTCAATGCCATGTAATTCCCGTCTACTGACTTCAGTAAAATTAGTCTGTGGCCTCCAGACAATTTCTGTGGAAGAAATACTGTAACCACAACAGGCAGGAGAAAAATCACTGGCACTGGTATCTGGCACCAACAAGAACAGGAAAGCCAAGAAATTGTCTGGGGAAATATGTGGTCCTTCTGAAATAAGCAAATGGAAGCATTTCAGAAAAGAAGCTAAGGGGAAATGGTTCACAGTAACTTTTCATCCTTCTACGGCACTGGCAACTCTCACAGACTTGAACTCACTTGAAATTTTAAGCGTTTGCCACTCCTACAATATATCAGACAATACAAATTGTGTGTCCCATAAACAGTGAACAAAACCCATAACCTGTATACATCAATACACGCTGTACTTGTCACCTCAGTAACAACGTAAAACCTTCAGCTGCTCTGACATAGCTAATCAAACCTGTAGAGGGTTGCATATCACCATCACAGTAAGAGGCATTCAGACTTATTTACAGATCTGCAAACAGTCTTTGGTTGGAAACTCCCAGCACGTTGGGGTTTCCAGTGATTTACTCTATGTTCTGATCTATATTTGTGACTATGCAGCCTCAACTCGTTGCTCCATTACACCCACCTCTGCTCTCAAGCTAACAAACTGTACTGGACAGTCCTTGGCAGGGTTTAAGTCGCAAAATATTGGATACCACTGCTACTGCAGCAATAGACTTCCCGCTATGGGGAGGCTAACAATGAATAAAACATAAACATATGAAGGAAAAAAAGCACAGTTCAGTCATTCTGTATTAGAGCTGAAATACGGCTAACCTCAACATCACCAAGAATATTAACAGAACAAATTAAAGAGATCAGGGTTACCTTTAGCTGGGATACATGATGCTGATGCACAGCAACCTGCAGATGTGCTTATACAGGTGACACGCGACTCCTCGTCTGGTGAGCCTTTCTCCCATCTGCAACATATAGAAATCAGGGTCAGAGGGCTTGAATTGCAGTGAGGTATACTGTGGGCAACCTGAAGCTGTGTAACAATCTGATTTTTCAAACACACTTTGGTTTCTTTCCGAGAAGAGGATCTGGACTAGTTTCTTCTAGTGTTAACTGTGAAACTCAAAGAACAAGTGACCCCATTCACATGCTGGGAGCCCTGTTAATCTTCACTGTGCTGGCTTTGACAAATCTATAAAACTGAAAAATAGCTAAGTGTCTCAGGATGTCATGCGCAATGTATTAATCACCAGAACGAATGTATCAGACCATCAGATGCTTCCCTACAATCACATGGATGAACTTTTATTAATACAGTTAAACAGGATTTAGTTTCGATTTATGATGCCTACCTGATGGTAGGCACACTTGATGCTCACCATAAGAGTACCACTCTGTACTAACCAAGGTAGACCTTCTCCTATGATTTCTTTAGAAGTTATCTCTTAAATTTATAAATATAAATTCAGATGATCAGAGATATGTTAAACAGGAGTCATGAATTTTTAAGAGAAATTATTTTCCTTTCATAAAACCTACTCTAGTTACCTAGATCACCAAATGACAGGGCTCAGTTCTCAGTTTAGAAATAAGGTATGTTGGTCCTCTCTAACCTCCACAGCATTTTTATCTTTAAGAGTGCCCCTTTAAAGTGAGACATGAAAATAGGCAGTAACTGGAAGAACCATTGTTAATGTATTTCTTGATTTCTAGTGTGTTTTTTTAACTCCTCGGTTGTGATTCATTTCTTGTGAATCATGCATATGAGTAAAATGGATGGAAATATTTTTGTTAAGTGGAGATTAAGCTTTGGCTAACTTTTCGTCACCCACCCTTTGAATATGAAAATATTCTTTTGGTGATGAAAAAAGTACATTTTTCAGTTTTCAGTATTTTCTCCTAGTGTGGATTAGCATAAACAAAGACTGGCAGGTCCTGTACCCAGAAATAATTTTTACTAGAACAGTACAAGACAATAATTTTCAAGTGACTAGTGTTTTTTTAAAAATTCCCTTTAAAAATGAAAATTAAATAGAAGAGAAGACTATAAATCCAAAGAGAAAAACATCAAACCAACTGTAACACTTCCAAGGTGTTCTCTCCTCGCCCCCACCGTTCATTTTGGAGTAGGCAAAGGTAAGAACACATAGGGCAAAAATAAATTATTTTAACTTGACGTGATATCAGCTAGTTTCAGTCAACTGAAGAGGCATTTGTCTTTCTAGGCTGTCTCTCTTGCATTTGTTTGGTGCAGGCAGATTTACGATGTCAAAGTCAGGATTTTGGCACCTGCTTTTGCACTAGTTAGTAATGAGAACTGAGCATTCAAATCCTCTTTGGACAGCTTTCAAGGGAGCAGCCCTAACTTCTTTATTATGCTTTTTGGGTAGTACAAAGGTGGCCATTCCAGCTCTCAGAGCATACAGCCGTGAGGACCTTCCCATGGTGGTGCAGCCCACAGGACATGTGCAGGGGCAGAAGCACAAGCCAGAGCTGGGGTTCTCCCTGAGCCCCCCGCTCTGACGGACAGCCCCTCACCCATGGGTATCTCGCAGTCCACCCCTGGTAAGGATCCCCCACCGCAGGAATTAGCACATGCCCACACTGGCAGTAAGCTCTTGACAGCCACATTGCAGGTATGAAAAACACACACAAACCCCCTACACCCCCCACAAAACCTCCTCCCAGCCCTGCACCACATTTCTACACCCAGCAAATGCTTCCTGCTCCCCTGGGCGTTAACTCAGCTCATCTCTCAGCCCCCACTGCCTCCTCCCGGGTTTCCAAATTTGAGTTTGCTAGCAGGATCTGGCCAAGACGTGAGTTGAGTTTCCCCCATCAGGATAGCTGTTTCCTCAGGCTCTTACCCTATTCCCTGGCCTGCG
>NW_009620542.1:0-17982 GCF_000690535.1 Cariama cristata | reverse complement strand
AGAAAGGAAAGACCGGCAATAAGAAACGAAGAGGAAAGGCAGACAGGTAGCTGGCTCTCTCCCACCACCAATACATCCTTGCTGAGCTGAGGGACACTGTTCTCAGAGATCAGTATGAATGTATTTCCCACATACATTTGCCTAAACCAAATCACTAGTTGTTGGGTTTTTGTTTTTTTAAAGCAGTCCCTTTTGATATCCATAATCTCCATGAAGATAATTCATGGCATTCTGTAAAATGTTACCAGTTTGTCGAGCAGAGCTGACCAAACTCACTGCAAAGGCTGCTAGATTAAATGCAGGTAACAGTTATGAATCGTTAGTTGTAATTTACTGACTGCAGCGGGGGGGGAGACAGAGGGCATGGTGTGGTTTTCACAGCATGAATTAGAGTTCTCTGGTGAAATGAGGGTGCTTTGTGCTGATTAAATTATAAGAAATGTGCACCTGGGCCACATAAAGACCTGACGTTCTCTCCCTATAGTTTGACTGATAATATAAATGATGTACATCATAATTTCTACATCATCTGAAAGTTTAATACATGTAATTGTGAGCTGCTTTTCTTCTCTGAAATTGCAAACACAGCAAAATTGCAGGCTTGGTGCTACTGATGAGTCATTGTTGGCCTGCTGTATCTGTATTACAATGGCCATACATAAAGAGAACCATGACACTCCAGTTTACCATCATTATCTGTCTCCTTTTGAGCTGTTTCCACAGCTGAACAGCTCAGAAGGAGCCTGGGTCAAGTAGCAGGGAAGGAGGAGTTGAATTGGTAGCTCTTAATGGAGATGAGTTTGGTATGATCTCAGCCATCTAAAATATATAGCGTTTTGCATGATAGCTGAGGGAAAAGGCACTTACAAAAGTGTAAGGTGTACAGGTAAAAGCAAAAGATCAAAAAACCATGAATAGATAAATGCAGAAAATGGACCGTGTTAAATAGCAGGGCATAATTTTCCTCTACATATACCTATGGAAGTTTAGAATACAATATAGAAAGGAATTTAGCCAATTTTGCTAAAATGGCAGCTATATAAAAATACTTTAATATCCATCAGAAAAAGTCATCACTTCAATTGTCGATGCATTCCATTGTCAATCATTTCTTCTTTAATCTTGTTTTTATCACAACTCCCAAAGTCTGGGACGTATGTGTATACACATTATTCTTTTCAGATGCTTTAAATCTGAAAAAAAAGTAGATGTGTTAAATTAAAATAATCCAAATGTTCTAAATTGGATGCTAACAGCATCACTTCACTTATTAAACAGTTGAAAGAAAATAAGTTACCAAAGGAATGTATTATTTCTTTAGAAATAAAGCGGGAGAAGCTGAAGAGAAACATCCATATTTACTAGATCAAAGAGAGTAATATTTATCTTTGTGAACATTATAAAAAAGGAATATTAGGGGAAAAAGCCTATGAAAGGATAATCTGCAGTGTATAGAATATACTTGCATAAGAAGGTACTCCTGAGGAAGGGCTTGTTCGGTAACAACGCTCGTTTCTGGTATTGCATAATCAATTTCTCACCATCTCAGGTTTTTGGAAAGCGTGTAGGGGGAAAAGTGCTTGTTAATGTTCACTCTTTCTTATGCAGATCACAGTGTGCAGAAATATTCACAGAAATAAAGCTCAATTAAATGTGGTGTGCTGTTACTCTCGAATTGCAATTCTGTCAAATGATGCCTGTCCCTTATTCACCTTGAAAAATCAGCTTATAAGAGTTATTGGAGAGAGTGATAGAGAGCAGCTCGGACAAAAGTAAACTCCAGTCAGTGCTTTCATAACTGCCTACCAAACTGCTACTCCATGCCAGATCACAGTCCTTCATTAATTATAAAATCAATCTTGATGGACACTGTGTAATCTTGGAGAGGATGAACTCTTTCAATCAAGCTCATACTCTCTCTTCTAATCTTAAGAAAACACATTCCTCTAAATCAAAGACCTGTGGAAACTATCACACAGCATCACTGTGATATACGGCAAGAATTTGATTAGGTAGATAGAGAATATACACCATGGTTAGCGTAGGGGTTATGGCAAGTTGTTGGGCATTAAAATATTACCTTCTGCCTGGGGATAGATTTGGCATCTCCACCACTGGGTCTCACAACAGATACTAGTAAAATGCATAATAACAGGCATACCGTGATATTATCCTGTATGAAAATGAGCAACTGGTGATATTGGATTCATCAAAAAAAGAGAAATTGTACTCAGATTATGTTTCAAATTTTGCTGATGTAAGAGTAAAACTTCTTTCTTTAAAATCAGAAATTTTCTTCTAGAACTCCTAACATCACTCAGGGTGACGTAATTATTTCATCATAACTGCAACCTACTAAGAAAAGGAATACAACGTATTTCAGCTGGCACAAGGGCTTACCATCATTTCTTCTCTGAATAAAACTGAAAGTCATTATTTCCTCCATGAGAATAAGTGAAAATAAGGGAATATGAGAACCTGAACAAGTTAGATTTAGGGTACTATCAATAGCAGCTCTCTCAGTATAAGCTGCAAGCACTCATCCTTCGGTTGATCACTGATTGATACAAAGGCAGCAGTTCAGTTTAGAGTAAGCAGAGACATGGCCCATGGAGATCCCTGGACAAGCACTCTGACTGGTGCAGAAGGACAGTAGTTGCATATTGCATGGGTTTTCTTCAGACCACAGAACCAGCTGAGAGACAACATACTAGTTTGGAGTCTGACTGCCTTTTATTCTTCTGAACTAGGTAGCTAAGCATAATAAATCACAGTTTCTGAATATGCATTTGTTAATTTTTAAAATTATTTTGGGCAGAGGACACTTTCATCACCTGAAGTAAGGAGCTAGGACCTTGCAATATAAGGTTGTGGCAGCTCAACCACTCTCTGGGCATAAGAAAGCATCACTCTTCTAAACTCAGGAAAACAGGCTTACTCTTACACAGAACTTATTTCTCATTGCTTTTTAGGCTGGTAGCAAAAGTAAGACAAGCTGGAGAAGGAAATGAGACAGAGAAAAAGGCTACATCAAAGCCTGACTTCTCATTGCTTTTTAGGCTGGTAGCAAAAGAAAGACAAGCTGGAGAAGCAAATGAGACAGAGAAAAAGACTACATCAAAGCCTGACCAGTTTTTCTACAAGATGGAAGTTTCCCAAATACATGAAGGATCATGGTATCAGTGACTTGATTTCACAGAGCTTGCCAGGACTCAGTCCTTCTGTGCCAGAAATCTGCCATAAGGGTGAGCATGCCTACACTGTAACTTGAAAAATAAACATTTTCAGTCTTCCCTGACAGTGAAACCAGTCTGGATAAAAGCATTAGACTCCAGCTAGTGCTTTAACATCCATAACATTTTTCAGGTTATGAGAGATAATCAGAAAAAAATAAGCCAAAGGAACATATGCACATATAAAGTGCCAGAAGAAGGCTGCTGGAACTAGGCTAGTCCTGGGAAGAAATCATGGGCTGGACCCAGAGACCGTTGAGACACAAATGAACAAAGCAGAAGGACACAACTGCTTATTTATTAAGCAATGCTCTGCCTCCCTTACTTGTAGTGCATAGTATCTCACCACAGTCTCACTGGGGCTATTACCAGAGCAAATTACTGCTCAACATGAATAAATGCGGAAAAGTCTGGGTCTAAGCTTTTAAGTGGTGTTGGTTTGGGTTTTTTTATGTTTTAATGCGTTTTAAATTGTTTTTGTTATTATGCACAGCTACATTATAGGGGCAATTCAGTATAGATGAAGCTGAGCCGAGCTCTCCGTTGAAAGGTCAAGGCTTGTAAGAGTTACTAATTAGGGACACAGGCACAGAATGAGTTATGTTTCCTTAGACAAGGAAAGAGAAAGAGACCTAGCTGTTGTTTAACGTTACATGAAATCCCTTCTGCTTCTCTATAGAGGAGTTTAAAAATATCATGAAACAGATGCCCTAGTTCTTAAGCTGCATTCTGCCCTACCCAATAGGTGCAGAACCACAAAAAAGGCAGGTATATACTTGGCGATTTCAAATCTCAGAAGAAAGCTTATCTATCAGAGAGGTTTTGTCAGTCTCACAAGTAGAGAGGCTAACATGAGATTTCTCTGTCAGAATCCAGCTCAATGAATCAAATGTCAGTGTGGAAGAGAGTGTGGGGAGAGCGCAGAGGGTACAGCGAAGGCAGGAGGTGATATACAAAAGCTGAAAAGTCTATTTCATGAGGTCAGGGAGGTGACAGCTGGGGCCACTGAATTAGAATGGTCTTTTCAGGTTGCAATTCTCATCAGGGTGAAGGATGGTCTCTTTTAAGGAAAAAACGTTGCAACTATTACATGGTACAGCTGGTAAGCGAGTATAACTGCAAATAAGAACAAAAATTCACAACTGCTAGCTCTAACCTTTCCTTACGATATCAAAAATCGGTATGAATACTTGGAACTTAAGCTATGATGGCCATACGCAGTGTAGTTAGACAAAAGACTAATGCCTATTACTCAAGAGGTTACATTTGGTATAGGCTCACATCTTCACCTTGTACCACTTTCAAGAAGATCAGCTGCTAACAAAGTGAAAAAGAAACTTCTTAAAAGGCAATAGTGAAAAAAAACTTGGAGAACAACGACTAATTGTTTCCTTTCAAATCACAAGTTAACCTAGTAGGTTGAGACTCACCTAAGAAAAACACCCAGATCAGAATTCCTCTCGTTAAGGTGATAGAGACTACGATAATTTACAGAGGTGAACATAGAGGTTACACTCCTGACAGCTCTAGATTGGTTCGTCTAAATTAATAACAACTCTGAATAAAAAGCATCTAGTCCAGCTGTACAGTCTCACACTTAACTTTTCCATTAGTGTCACTGGCATCCCAGGGGTCTCTTCTTGTACTTCATATGTTTACGGACAAGACATAAATGACCTTATATGCATCAGCTGGGCTCAGTGAGCATTTCTCTTTCTCCTCCTCTGCTATCCATCAAAATTATTCCCTGTGATTACACTATGGTCATGTCAGAAATACAACCATACCTTGAAACGCTAAATAAAAAGCCTAGCAACTAATCCTAGAAACCTTATTCATGCAAGCAGGCTCAGTGTGAAACAAAGGTACTGCAGTTGATGAGGCTATTGCACCTGCATGTGTAAGTGGCACAAGTGCCTCTTGCAGACAGATCCCTACCGGTTTCCACTTAGCTTTTCCTTTTTGCTACTCAGCATGCAGTTAGTTTATGAGAAATAGGGGGTGTGCATGATGAAGTCATATAGAGAACGTGTGAAATAATAAAGCTCTTACCTGCACTTAAGTCACAGAGAGGCATTGCTCCTGTTGTGGAGCTCTGGGTTCGGTGCCGAGCTCTGCCTCAGGGATTCTTGCTTAAGGCGGGATGGGGTCACCAGGCTGCCCAGGGAACATGGGTAATGCTGGAATACACATCACAATCACTTCTGAGAATATCTGCTAAGTTATGGTTGGATTTATTTTATCACTACGACTTTAAAGATCAAATAATCAACAAGAGATGTTTTCAAAAGGGACTTCCCAATTATATCAAAATGCCCGTTCTAGAGTTGTTCTTAGGTCCTTAAAATTTGCAATAAGGAGTTTCAGGAAGGCAACTGGAAAAACCGTGCATGTCAAGTACACGCATTTGCTGTCCATGAAACCTAAGTAACTGAGTGACCGGTCAGAACCAGAAATTCAGGAGAAACTGAGTTTGGCTGCTCCCAACCACAATTCTGCTGAGGGACATGAATTACTCTTCAAAATCCTGTCTACTCATCTGGTCACCAGCTTGTCTGTGGCATTGACTGTTAACTGCATCATGTTGCTTGATGGGTTTATGATGTGGACAAACATGCAATAAAGAGTAAAAAATGCCTATCAAAAGTAATTTCCAGTGTGACCTATGCCAGGATTAAACTGAGGTCTCCAAAGGTGAAAGGAGAGTGTATCAATCAATCAACTGTGCCTTATAACTAACCCCATCAGCCATAAAACACATATCAAATAAAATTAAGTGCTAAATCAACTTAGCTATACACACAAAATAATTAAATACTATTTATTGATTTGCGTTTTCATTGAAAGGGAGGAAAAAAGACAATCAAGCTGTTTTGGTGTGAAAGTTTCAATATGTTGGTCTCATATAGGCGACAGCTTAAGATTTTATTGACACTGAAATAAAACCTTGCAGCCTGTAAATAACAGGCTTTCTCCTTTCTACAAAAGAAAAAGTTTTCAGTGTAACAAAGCATGCATTTACGTGGATATATGCAATAGATTCTGAAGTGATCCTCTCTGGACACTTATTCCAGATTTCAGAGCGCCTGTTCATTTTAAATTATGGCACTTGTAAGAGATTTAAACTAAATTGAAATAAAAAACAATATCCATTTAAAATGAAAAGCATCCATGTTAACACATGCCTGTCTGCAAAACACCTGTATCAAAACACCTGTATCAAAACACCTGTATCAAAACACCTGTATCAAAACACCTGTATCAAAACACCTGTATCAAAACACCTGTATCAAAACACCTGTATCAAAACACCTGTATCAAAACACCTGTATCAAAACACCTGTTTGCAGTCTCTCTCAGGCAGAAAAAGCCTCAGAAAAAAAAAAAAAAAACAACTTAGTTGAATGGATTTACTAACAGTTAAAACAGCTTTAAAACAATCACTGAAGATACACCAAAATTTAGCATTATTCAAATTCTGTTTAACTATAAAAAGAAAAGCTCAGGAAAAAATTGAAAAGAACATATTATAAAACAGTCATTTGTAAGATAATGGTCCGTTCTCTACTCTAAGAATACTAATTTGTTAATAGTGTTATGCAAATAGGTCTGGCTGATTTATTGAAAATTCAGCAGTAGCAGGAAAATGCCAGAAAAAGGCAAACTCTCAGCACCAAACTCACAAAACTTTATGTCACACTCCACGTTACATTTAGGGACAACAAATACTGCAAGATTTTATGGAAAAATTTCCCCTTGAGCAAAGGAGTGTCTTAAAAAAAAAAAAAAACCACACACACACAAAAACCCACAACAACAGAAAAAAAAAAAAACACAAACAAAAACCCCACCAAAAACACCACCAGTAGAATATCCAAGGCAGTATCAAAAATCAGGATGGGTTTACAAAGAGTAAGCCTTAGGAACATTATATTATTCCTTATCCATTTAAATAAATTTATGCAAGTCAGTAAGACAACTCGAATGGGTAAGAGATGCAGTGATCTATCTCTGATAGTTATCAGACATATACAACTATCTAGAAAGGAAAACTGGAAAGAGATTGAGAAAAAGAAGGAAAACATAATTATTACATGCAGATCCCATTAGGTAAGATTATATAAAGTATATGAAGAAAATAAGATAAGATTATCATATATTACATAAAAAATATTCTCACTACTAACACGTTCGCAAAAAGGCCCAAATCTAATTTGTATGAGCTTGGTCAGGAGCACTGTCCTAAATCTGTTATGTCTGGGGATTAAGCACATGATGCCTTTACATTTCTTTCATCCTGTTCCACTGTTTTATTGTACCTTTTCCCTCTATTTTGCCCTGTATGATGGGTCTTATTGCTGGACTTGCTGGTGAAAGGAACTATTATTCCACAGCTGTCTGGAAGAACTGCCCCTGTGAAGAATAAACATTTTGTTGAAAAACCAAAACCCTATCAACAAATTGCAGTTCCTAATATTTTTTCCGCCATTTGGGATAAGTTCAAGAACAATGAAAACTTTCATACAATCAGGACAGTTCACTGTTTGTCTGGACTTTAGCAATTAATTTTTTTTTTTTCTAAAATTTGTAATACTTTGTTTAGGCACAGTTTTGCTCAGTGTGTTTTAGATTCATTGCTCGTGCACTAATTCTGCAGAGGCTGTACACATACCCTGAAGTCCAGAAGCACACTCAAGTCTCTGACTTCAATGCAAATGAAGCATGTTTTGGGAGAGGTACTGTAAAAAATAGGTTATCATTGTGAATACTCACAATTATGAATTGGAAACTCGCTTCCATTTTTATCCCACAGAATTAGCATAACATTTATTGCTCCAGTGAATATTCCCTTTATATTCTGTAAAGTATTCATGGAAATGAAATGGAAGAGAGGTACAATCAGCTTCATTAAAATTTCAAATTAATGTTTTCCATTTTTGGCAGCATTCCTCACACATCGTTAAAAACCCAAAACAGTTATTCCATGAGAAATGTAAGTATAAACAAACAAACAAACACCCTGTGACTCCCGGTCCCTATGACCTGCCATTGAAATCGTCCCCTCCTGCTTCCTGTGCTTGCCACAACCCCCCCTCCCATCCTCCCCGAGGAAGGCCCTTGCTCCCATCCTCCCTCCTCCTCGAGGAAGAGGAAGATGCCCTGATGAGAGACAGAGCTGCCACCGGCTGGTGACACGCTCCGTGGAGCAGCACGCGTTTCCAGGAGTCGCATCCCTTTGTGACTTGCTGCTCCTGAGAGATTTGGGTGATGTTGCCCAGAATGTTCATCAGCTTTCAGGAGCAGAAAAAAGGGTGGAGGCTGAGAAGGTGATTGCATAAAACAAGCTCATACCAGAAAGAACCACAACCCACTCCTCTGTTATTCATTTCTTTCTCATCTGTCAGATGTACGTCATGTAAAACAGGCAAGTGCCTTATGATGACTTAATCTTAAGATGGAGTGACATTTTCCAAAAGAAAAAGAAGAAAAAAAGAACCTTTTAAAACAAGTTTGGATCCTTTCACTGGGCACTCTCCCGCACTCTGAAGATAAACGAATGGGGGACCTGAGCGGCAGCAGGGAGCCGCTACCAACACCAGCAGTGAAGGAGCTGCCCGTAGGGACCTAGGGAGACGTGACATGGGTCCACCGGCACAAGGCACACGTGCAGGGCAACACCTGATCCTCGACAGCTCATTCACAATTTTAGGGAATGGGGTCGAGGAGGAAGGACCAGTTAGAGGGAAGACTGATTGAATTGTATCATGCAGTTTTTTCCAAGATCAGGCACATACCCGCGGCTCCACTTGCATTTGCTCACCATTTCCTCAGTGTATCTCTCTATTTGGTAAAGTATTTTTGTGTCCTCTATTGAAAGAGTCTAGCATTTATTGAGTACAAGCACACCTAATACTCCTGAAAAAGTAATGCTGTCATTGCATCCACTTTGATATGACTGGGTCCCCCAAGACAATCTTTTGCATGAAGGCCTGACGAGGTTGTAGTCATCTTTGCCAATAGAAAAAAAAAAGAGACATATGGGCTTTCCAAAGAGCATTTCAGATATGTAAATTTAAGAAATAGGCATAAAACCTCTTACAGAGACAGCCTCAGAAAGATGACTTAAACCAATCCAATTTAGACCACTCTTTATGCCAGAGAGTCACTCTTAGAAAAAGCAGGTTGGAACAAAAAGAAAAATCCAACTCACTATTTCAATATCACAAAGGTCAGGAGAGCTCAGTCCAGTGTTCTGGGTTGGTTACCTTTGCTCTTCCCAAGAACAGTGTTTTGATTTTGAAGATTTATAAACTTGTGTACAAAAAATACGGAGGTTAGGTTTCAGTCCTTGTGGAAAAGTCCTCATGTGCTAGTTTCAGGGAATAGTATAGACTCCTCAGTTAATACAACAAAGACCAAAGAGATAACAGCTAATCCTCCTTGGCACATGCATGTATAAAAACTGAAAAGGAACTCTAATAAAAGACAAAAAAAAAAAAATCATTACAGAACCACATTCTTTCCCATATTGAAAAAAACCCCAAACAACTACAAAGAAAAAAACCCACAAATTTCTCCCCTCAATAGGAAGTAATATATTTAAACTGGAACTCAGTCTTTAACTGGCCATGAATATATAGCTAAGAAAATAATCAGCAAATTATTGTTACCATTTTCCAGAAAAAAATAGGTTTTAAAAATATAAACCCCAATTCACTGAATACACCGTAGTGAAAGATGAGTTTCAGCCTGTTGAGCTCCTCCTAACACATAAAAAGTAAACATTTGCAAACAACAGGAAAATATTTTGTTACTTTTTAAAAATGCAAGAGCATAGCATGTACTACACAAACATACATTATGGAAAATGTGCAGTTTTAAGGCATCCTCAGACTAATTTTTAGAGCCTTTATAACAGTATCAGCCTATACATAGGTACATACATGTATCTATATAAAATCATAATATTTTAGCATAGTATTTATGCTTAAAATGACTAGAACCATTATAATTGGCATAAATACTTGAGTATTATGTTGCTTCATACTTGAGTTAGAAGTAGCTCTCCAAGACGTGTGACATAATCTAACAGTAAAGATAAGACTTCAGGCACAGAACAGCATTTTCAAAATGAGTTGCTGAGACTTCAGCTTCAGAAGTCACACCTGGAGTAACGGGAGCTGAATGAACTTGCTGCCTCAGTATCTTTTACTTTATTGTCTACATAGGATTATCTGTTTAAATTGACATTTTTATAATTGACCCCTTCGCTATAGGGCTAGAACTACAAAAATTGTGTTCAGTGGGTCTTTTACTCTAATGTAAGGCAAGAAGAAGATAGTCTCCCTCTAGTCTACTTCTGCATTTACTTCCATCTGTGCACTTAGAAAGGAAGAACAAGTTGTCTATTGAAAAGCAGATGAAATCACAGTATAACACAGGAAGGTGAAGCCAACTCTAGAAGAGGGCTGTGCCCCTTGACATTCTAGTGCTGAGCAAAGCCACTGCGATGGGCAGGGCAGCCTGGTACCACGATCCAGCCCGCAGGAATGGCATGCAAGAGCAGCGTCCACCTTCAGAGCATTGACTGAAGTCCTCGGTATGGCAATCAAGCTGCACTGAGACTTAAGACTCTGCTGAGACTGCATACTAGCTCACTGTCCCTCACACTTGTCCCTCTTGGAAAAACAAAAGCCACTCCCCAAACGGGTCAAGTTTTAAGCAGGTAGAGTTTTCAGATCTCTTCCAGATCTTGAGATTGTTTTATGTCCATTCCCACAAAGAAAGCATTTAATCTCAACCCATCTCATCTGGACAATAACGTGATACAGGGAGAGACCTGTGGACAATACCCAGTCAAACCAACCATCACACCAAAGTCAGTCCTTTCCCCTCTTCTGCCCCCAGGGAACCCTTCTCAGAACAGACTTAGTTTGAATTGAACACTGCAGCTGATATTCCAGGTTTTCTACAAATCTACACAGATGCTACCACTTCAGTTTTACTGCTGTATTGCAAGCTTCTCGTAACACACGCACAAAAATATTTAACACACCTATCTATAAAAAAAATAGCCAGCATTAATACATGACACTGTGAACCAGACCACAGTATGTGTCTGTTTATCTTCAAATAATAGGAGGATGCAGATCTCTACCAACATATTCACTCCAGCACAACAAACAGTCTGTTGCATTTCTGCTCTAAGTGGCAAAATAAGTGGCGGTGTAAAGCCATCCAAGTGCTTTGCAATTTAAATGTTTTCCTACTTCTGCTACTTCAAAACTGCTGCTGTCTTCCAAAACCACTTTCCACAGGAACAACAAAACTAACTTTTCAGCTCAGCGGTTTGCCTGTACCAAACAACCCGAAAGCCCTGTCACCATAACTAGACTGGACCAAATAATGAGGTCCAGGGAAGTGGCACATTGGATTACCTGTGTAAGGGAGACAAAAAATTATGCGGCACCTTATCCTGGCCAAAATCAAGTCAGCTCGGAAACAGATGGACATTAGTTCAGCGAATTACATACGCTACTTGCTAAACACTGAAAGTCACCTTCCATTCAGCCTGGAGAAGAGACGGTTCCTGGGAGACCTTCTAGCAGCCTTCCAGTACCTAAAGGGGTCGACAAGAAAGGTGGGGAGGGACTTTTTACAAGGGCAGGTAGTGACAGGACAAGGGGCAATGACTTTAAACTGGAAGAGGGAAGATTTAGAATAGACATTAGGAAGAAATTCTTCCCGGTGAGGGTGGTGAGGCAGTGGCACAGGTTGTCCAGAGAAGTTGTGGATGCTCCATCCCTGGAAGCGTTCAAGGCCAGGTTAGATGGGGCTTTGAACAACCTGGTCTGGTGGAAGGTGTCCCTGCCCATGGCAGGGGGGTTGGAAGTGGGTGGGCTTTAAGGGCCTTTCAATCAAACCTTTCTATGATTCCATGATGTTGCCAAGAGCGATAGGACCACACAGCCTAGGGACACCCATGTGTTTCTGGGCGTAGCGCAGGAAGCTGCTCTTCTAAACTAGCTCTGTGCCACCAGGACATTCTCCACAGACAAGTCATTCCCCTCTGCCTTCAATCCCACCATTCATAACCTCAGTGCACACAGATCCTCTTTAATTATTTCTCCCTTCATACTTACTTGTTTAAAATATGAAATGTTAGGAGAACGCCTCACATGACAGTTTTTACCCAGCAAATTGATGAAGGCCACTATGTAAAACCACAGCTTGGCTTAGTAGCCATGAAAGGCTGCCAGTGATCCATCTGAAATGTCAATACATCATTTCAAATGTTCTTACTCAGAGCCACTTGAAGCATCCAAAGGCAGCAGAATCAAAGGGATAGCTATCCCTTTTACAGAAAAAAGGAGTGAATATAGAAAGGCAATTAAGTCTCCCTGTAGAAGCAGTGCATTCACATTAAAAGGGTATACTTCAAAAGACAGCGAAGAGGGAGACAATGTGTGTTTCAGACAAGTTGAGTGAGGAACCTAGGACAAAGCAATAGGTCTGTCATGCAGGAAATCCAGCATTTGAAATAAGAAGAGTTAAAAACTGGAAAAGAGCTAGAAACCAAAATAGTTCTCTAAGCACAGTGCCCACCTGAGAAAAGAGCACCCAAAAAAGCGCAGTACTGACAAAGGCACTCTCATCCTCCTCTTCTGTGTCATTACCTAACAGAGCATTTGCTTTGGGTGTCATTAAAATATTAACTGTGGAAAGGAAGGCCAGCACAGCCAGGAGGTGCAACTGATGTCACCCTAGAAGCCAGGAAACAGATTACCAGTAAATAAAATTCAGCAGCGGTCATGGCGAGAGATTTCTTCAGATTTCTCTCACAGCCCCAGGCAGAGAGCAAAGGTCTCACATTGCATTTCCACCTTACCGTGGTCATTATTGGTAGCACCTATGGGCTGACATGGGAGAAGCTCTCTATTTCTGAAGATATTCCCCTAATGCTTTGCTCCATTCCTCTCTTCTATGAAGCCATCCCTCTGCTAGACTTTTTTATGTTTTATTTTCCCTGACAAGCCAGTCAGGAGCATAGCAGGGATGTATGTGCTGGACCTCTTTTGGCAGTAACCCCTCTCTCTCTGAAAGCACCAGGGCTGTCGTCATGTCAGATCTACACAGACAAGGAAAAGGGAACTTGGACTCTTCAACCAGATTGGTCAGCTTCATTTCAAAGGGAAAGCGCCCCTGGGAAAAATAAGAATTCTACCCAATATATATCCAGAAAATCAAATAAAAGTTTCCCTTTGGCTTATTTTTCCACCGGTTTCTATGTGCTTCCACAAAGTCTGATTCCACTGAAATTCATATGTCCAGCAGTCGGCTGCGGTACGAGTCTCCTGTGGATATTTGGAAAAGGATGAGAAAATGGGCAAAGAGGAACCAAATACCATGTGAAAGTCTTTATTTCTGGTGACACTACTCTACTAGTTTATATTGCCTGCCGTTTTTATCTGTGTATGAAATGATCTCTGGCTTTCATGTGAGATTAATGAGATTGAATACGTCTGGATCATACGGCACTAACCATGCTGCATAGATATTTTTATATTGAAATCATATTGAATCAACAAGAAAACCTCCATTTGAGTTAAATTTCACAAGTACTTCTGGGGAAAAAAAAAAAACAAAACAAAACAAAACACAACCCACAAACAAAACCAGAAAATACTGTCAAACACATCAGAAAACTAAATAAAGGTTGCACAAATTTTAAAAAATAATCTTTGAGAAGCAGAGGAGAACCTAAATTATTTATATTAAATATATGTATCCACACGCAGAACATGTATTCTTTGCCATTATTGAATACTTATTATCTGGGAAAAATATGACTTCTTTTAAACTTCATCTATCAGGTTTCAGTACAACAGTACTTTTGTTCCTGCTTTTGTTCTATTTGTCATACAATATTTTTTCCTATCGTGAGAATATCTATTATCCCACACTATGAAAAGTCTCTAATAGTTCTATTTTTCTTTTGAGTAGGGAGACTACTAGAAAACATACAAAAAGCTTTGAAAGGTGAACTTTTCACTTATTATTGACCAATTATGTAAAATTTCATCATATTACAATTACTCAAAAAAACCTCTTCTGTTTTCATCAAATTCAAAATTCTCTTAAAACAATACTTCAAAATATTACTTAAAACCTTCAACCTTCTGTTCCATTTTCATAAGGGTTAAGATAAAAATTCACGGAAATGAAAAGTATCTTAAGGTAAGACGACAATGACCACAGAGCACATACTGATTGAAAGGCAGATGAATATCTAAAGGCTTTTGTCATAGTCTTATTTGCTACTTTTATCCTCAGGATTCTGTTCCAGAGTTCCTTAGTTGCAAAAAAGTGACAAAATGAAAAGGATAGTTCCTACTCAGTGATTTTCCTCTGAAGTTCTATATATAGGCTAAAGACCCATCAGTTCCCCTCCTGAAACTGTACCTACCCTTGCAAATGCAGGAATAAATGCAAAGTGCTGGAACAGAACATTGCAAGTATTTCAATACAGTGCAACATAACCACTGCACTACACCAGTAGGAAACCTAAGGACTACCAGTGGATTTGAAAATGGATAGTCTTATTAAAACTACTAATGCTAGTAGGATCAGCCAATGTGTCAATGTGTTTTAACTCAATGGATATTTTACAGACTTTCTTTAAGTTGAAAACTCACAGAGCTTTCAGGTTTTTTTTCAAAGACTTATTCATGTCTTTCCCCCCCCCCTTTTTTTTTTTACATTTCACACTCAGTTTTCTTTCTCCTTTTTTTCCTTTCTGCTACCAAATTAATTAAAAAGAATGATATCAAGATACATGTTGTTTTTCCTTTTTCTGAATTTTGTCTGCTTTTTTCTGATACTGTTTTCCAAAATAATCTCCCCCTCTATTTTGTAAAAAGCAATCCATATAATCTGTCATTTCTCACAACGAAGGACTAAGATTTCAATTTCACAAAAGCGTGATTTAAAACATTGCTCCTTTTCCCAAAACCTTCAGCAGTCATTTTGTACTACATCAGTTCCTTAGGCCCCAGTTAGGCTGGAGCTAAGATCTATGCAAACACACAAATGCTGGGGTTTCCTCTTTGAAGTGGTCACTCAGTATCACCCAATAAAAGACTATCGGAAAGGAAGAGTGCTTTTGAATATTTCCTCATTTCCATGTGGTGCAGAAACACACCAGCTTTTGCTTAATATTAAGACACCCTTCAAAGTTACAAAAGTTAAAACATTTCTTAATGCAATATATACTGAAACAATTGGACAATACTTCAAAGCCTTTGGTTTTAAATCTTTCGGTATCACCACCATGCAAGAAAAAGTATTTATACAACATTGTCAAACAAAAGTTATTTTGCAGCTAATCTGACAAAGTTTTGGAACAGAAGATAATAAAAATCTATTGCATCCTGTTTATTTTCTGAAAAAGTGGAACAAGATAGATCAGGCATTTTAGTTCAGAAAAACCTTAACCACACTGACATTGTTTTCATGATTTCAATGTTGCATATTTATCAGCTCTAAACTAGGAAAGGTGCAGAATAAAATTAAACAAGCTTTCCAAAAGAGTGCAAGAAAGGAGCAGATAAGGCCAGCTGACTATCTATCAAGCTCTAAGGCTCATAATCCACTACTGGCAGGGCATGTGAACCAGAAACGGTAAGATGTACTCATCCATAAATTCATATGATTGAGAAACACTCCAAAAAATTAAGACCATGTTCTGCCCAGAAGCCTCTCACTAATAGGAAAGAAACTTATTACTGTCTATTGCTTGGCTGGTGGCTGGAAATCCTTTCATTAATTTGTTCAACTACTAGTGACAAGTTTATATGAGTGTTTTCCACTAGTTTGGGAAGTATTTAATCTTCAGTCTTTCACATTACCTCTCTTTCCAAATCAATTGAGTCAGAAAAAAAGGAAACGCAGCCATGCACGTAAATGTCCTGTCTTTCCTTTCCTGCACCACCTCCCATTCCTGTAATGGCCAAAGACTGCAGGAATAGTCCACACAGCAGGCTGGAAAAAACAACAACAAAAAAAACCCAACCTACCTGTCACTGCTGCTCACAACCCTTTCAAATATCACTGCTGTTTTGGTTTTGGTTTTATTTTGGTTTTTAATATTCATGGATGTTTTGAAAACAAAATAATTCATCTTCTCAGGACATACCAATGGTTTTACAAAGTAAAATAATTTGTTTCGGTGTATGTAATGGACTGGGTACTCAAATAAGCCACTATAATAATAATAAAATAGAGAAAACGACAGGATATTGAGTGAATAGATATGAAACTCAGGGACCTGAGTTTCGAGTTCAATGACACAGTGTTGCCACCCACAACAGCAAAACAAGTTTTCCTTGGACAAGCCCTCCCTCATACAAAAGCAGTCAGATCTACATTGAATCGGGTGTATTTGACAAAGCTTGAGTGTCAACTGTTCGGCATTTTCAATCAACCTAGAAAAATAAGATATTAGCCCTACTTTTTAGAGCTGAACAGTTACTCTTGGACAGAAGTGCACAGGAGCTGGAGGTTTTGGCAGTTTGATTGACCATGTCCAGTTGAGAAGACCTGACAAGAAGCTATCAGGGCTGAGACTGAGCCCTTGGACTGGACATCAGGCCATGCAGCTCCCCAGGTTTCTGAACTGTCCCTCTCAGGGGCTAGCATCCATCTAGTCCTAAGCAAGAAAATCAATTTAGTCTGAGGCTATTTTAGCCTCTGGGGAACAGTTTGTAGTCAAAAGAGAGCTGTGAGACACCCCAGAGTACCAGACACGGATAATGCCCAGTGTTGTCCATGTTAGGTGAAATGACAAATCAAAGACACAGTTTATGCACATCTTAAAGACGTGCATAAAGGTTTTTCTTTGTAACACTGAATAACACATGGCATTTCAAAATTAATATCCTTGTCTCATCCTCAGCATAATTTTTCCTGAGTTTACATCTCACAGTTATCCCACAACGAAGTGAGTTTTAACTCACATTCTTGTAGTTAAAAAATAAAAACATACAAGTTTGTTACATACATTTAATCTTTATCTAGTCATGTAGAAATTGCAAGGAAATATAATGAATAACAATGAAAATATTACCATGCCAGTTAAACACTTTCTGGTTCAGCCGCACATCCAAATCTATTCAATGTAATTCTATATGGGTACTCGGAAAATATGACTTTATCCACAGGCATAGAACTTCCACTGGACTGCATATACATTTCACAGCTGTCTCAACACTCATCGCTTTTGAAATCAGTCATTTACTACTATATATTTAGATTTTGTAAACCAAATACAATATTAATAAACAAATATATAATTTCTGAGTAGAGACTTTAGAAGCACCAAGGTAGTTTTTATTTTTTTAGTTCCATTTTCTGTTTTCCAAGTGGGTTAAGCAGATCCTAAGCATCACTGCAAGTGACTTCTGAAACCCACGCAAGAATGTCAGCAGCTCCACTGCTTGTATGTAATTTTCTACATCCTGAAAACAATAATTTACATGGAAGTAGGACTAAAAAGCCATGATACAGCAGAATTACAACTGCTTGGATGTTTAAATTGTGCTTTTCCTGTTTTTGAAAGTACTTTGGTTCTTTAAAGATGAGATTATATTCTAAATTCCTGAGGTTTATGAAGATTACTTTTAGTAAAATTGCCAAAATTCTTGTAATTTTTAGCAGCAAGACTTTAACTATTTCACTACCCAAGGCGGGG
>NW_009620541.1:0-12313 GCF_000690535.1 Cariama cristata | reverse complement strand
CCATAATGATTCTATGATTCTGTCTCTCTGTAACATATTCTTTTTGTCTTCCTTTTGAACCTGAATCCCTAAAGTAAAAATGTCCATTCTCATTTTCTGAGTAGAAGACCATTTCAGGCTGAATTCTGCACAGGCAAAAACTGTATTTGCTGAAATTCCAACCAGATTTTATCCTCTATTCTTCCCTATCTTTGTTAAATCACCTTCCTCTTGCTTTCCCTTTCTGCTTCTCTCTTCTTCATTTGCATTTTCCAGCCTCCACCACGGTTTTGGCCTCAGTGATTCACTCAGCTTTCTTCTCCCTTACACCTCACAACCTTTTTTTTATAGTTCTTCTGTTAATCGTTGCTCTTCTGTGCCTCCCATGGTTTGTCCTTCATTGCTCATATGCTTGTGTGTTCTTTTGTCTCACTCTTGAGCTCCAGTTTGCACTGGTTGTTTGGACAAGAAAACATCTTAGATCTCTTAAGGCATTGGAATAGCCATTATGATAAGGGTGGTTTTAATTTACATCATTTAAAAAGAAATGGAGTTCCTTGTCAGATTTTCTAGAAACAACGTGATTTGCAGATAGAATAATGGGGTAATTTAGGCGGTCTGAACTTCTGATAGTTTTCTTCAAACTATCAGTTTTTCTTTAGCTTAAACCAAGCAGTTTTGACAGTGTGTCCTTAGGCAGTTACGTTGCATATCAGAGCTTAGCCTTTTTAGACTAAAATTAAAGAGCAATCCTGCAAGATGCTGAGCACTTCCCTGAATTCCCTTTGACTTCCATGATCAGACTCCTGTAAGACTCACTTTTCAGGCTGAAAGCCTGAATTATCTTTTCACTCTCAGGTTCGTTTTGGTTGCATCTACTCAGAGTACTTTGTATTTGCTGCTGCAAATATGAAGTTTCACTAACAAAAGAGATTCTCTGAAGCAGTGCTAGGTCTCTAAGAAGCAAGCAATGCTTTTGTCAGAAGCAAGTTTTTCTGACCGATAATAGTGATCTTCATATCGCTGCTGTTTAAATGTTCACATCAAAGCTTGTGAAATTTGTGGACAAAACTCCTCCTGGCATAGAGTATGGGTGATGTCAATGCTTTCTTCAAACAGATTGATGTCCAGCTTTTCAAAAGAAAGAGCAGCACCTGACAGCAGCTTCTGAGGCCTGGACTGAGCAGGGCAGCTAGAAGGACTCTGGAAGCACTGAGCACTGCCACAACTTCGGTGACTGCCTGCATCGCCTTTGAACGTCACCAGGGCCATTTGGGAATTCTGGACTATTATCATGCCAAGCAACGTTTACTATGTACAGCTGTAAAATGTAAGTCTCTGAATTCCTGGCTTATCACTGAAAATGAAGCTATTTATAGAGAGATGTCCTGGCGGATATAGACATTTCTGAGAAACAGTAGCAAGAAGATAAGGTATTAATGCTCTTGCAACTAATCACAGTGATAGGTTCATGGGGTGTGCTTTCACGGTCTGCGCTCACAGAAAGATAGGATGAACTGGCATGTGCCAGAGGGGTATTATATCACTTAGTTTGAAACCTTTACATTAAAAAGTACAGTCACTTCAGCAATCCCATTTTATTCCTGCCACAGGTTATAATATTTAAAGCTACACTTAACAGGGCAAATATTGTGTCTATCCTCCTGCATAATGCAGGCCATGATCTCTGTCTGAACTCATGCAGGTCAGTTCTAAAACGATGTTATTAATAAAAGCATCCTTTAGGTGCCTTTTGGTAAAGGCACCATTGATACAGCATCTGATTACAGTAGGCAAAAATCAATTAAATGAACACTGAATTTACATACCTCTGAAAAACAAACAAAACAAAGTCCACCTATGCAGAAGGTCACTTTAGAAATAACTCATTAGCAACACTGAAGTGAACTCAGCTACCCAACCAAGACATAGCAGTGTTTCAGAGTTAGTTATTGAGAAATAATTCGAGTGAAAGTCATTTGTCACATAGCTTATTTCTGTGGCCCTGAATTCAAACAGCAAATTATGAATGTCACTGAAGAGTCACGACTGAACCCAGAGAGCTCCTTGAGCAGATGAAGTCACTGGGTTGCTATGTTTATCCTGTAGCCCTGCCTCACATTTCTCACAGGCATCTCAAGCCTGCATTATCAGAAAGAGCCTTGGCATCCAGCACAATAGCGTGTTTATGTTAAAGAGAAAGGGTCCCACTCACCAGCGGCAGGACGAGGGCCGTAACCCCGGTACGAGCGGCAGCACTGGTTTCCTGCGCCCTGGGCTGGCCTGGAGAGAAGGGGAAATGAGACACCGTGGCTGCACACTGCAGAACAGAAATTGCAGCTCACGGGGATTAGCACACATACAGCAAACATTTTCAACATCCCCCCAGCTAGGAAAAAGTTGATATGTGGATTTTAAGCAGCCCTTATAAATATTTCTTAGAACAAAGCTTGTAAGTTTTTCCTAGCACTCCCTGAATTGTAGCAGCCACTGAAAGCTTCTGAGCAACCAAGGTTTCCAGGGGATAATGTCTTCGCTGAGTCTGACTCTGTGACAGCCCTTTATTCAAAAGTCCCTGGAGACTCCGCCATGACTGCTGAAGTTTCCCAGTTCCCACCTGAGCAGTGCTGGAGGAGGTGACGCAGATGTTATCAGAAAGCCACGGGAGGTGACACTCAGTGTCCAGCCCAGCTTACCTGATGCTGACCAGCTGAAGGTGGTACAAACAGGGCATGGTCCAGACTCCTCTGCGAACTGCCACAGCCGGGCATGGTCCAGCCTCCTCTGCAAACTGCCACAGCCGTGCCATAGGCAAGCACAGCCAGGATGGATACATTGCAGGGAAAACACAATTTATTTTACTGCCTTGGCCTGGGCAGCAGAGTGGTGTTCAGCATGTGTGGCTGCTGCCTGCACTCGCTCGGTCAGGTCCCTGGTGTCCTCCGTGCCACAAAAGGACACGGTTCCCACCGGAGTCACTGCCATCGAGGAGGACTCTGCCAACGCTGGCGTGGTTAGATGGGGGCATGGTGGGCCCCCTCCCTGCTCTTTTGCAATGTTGCCTTCTGTATCATCTACCTCTTTTTTCTTCTGCTTTTCTTCAGTTCATTTTGGCTTCTCTTTGAAACACGATTCCTGCTTTCTTGTTTGTACTTTTTTCCACATTTGACCCATCACTTGTTAGTCAGCCTCTCTACCTGCTGTTGTAAGTTTTATTAAATATTTAATATCATGACGTCAATTAGCAATACTAGTTTTTATTTTTAGAGCATCCTAGAATCTGCCTGTTTTTCCTTTTGATTCCTTCTCTTTTCTTCCTTCTTTTCTGTTGCTGTACCGGTTTTCCCCCCGCTTTCCTTGCATGACACCATTCCTCTTCTGCCTCTGCTCTGTTAGTAACAGCAAGGCAGCGTCACACACCCAAGGGAGAGGACTTCTGCATCCCTGAGCATGGCTTCAGAGCACAAAAAGTTTTTTTTATCTATTTCAGTGCCTTCTGTGGCTCCCATCATATTGATCTTTAATGCATTTATTGCCATAATTTTTTGTGAGCTGCTACTATCTTTGCTTTACAAGTAGGAAACTGCCATACGGAAAGACTGAGTCAGATTTTACACATATTTATAATACTAATGCTCAGATGTGAGGTCCACTGAAATCAATTATTCTGAAAGTCTCCTATGGACAGCTTAGGCTTTTCAGTAAGACTTCTGAAAGTCCAGTAAGTGAATGGGCTTTATATGGACAAATCATGAGAAATCTGGCTTTAAATGATTTCAAATTCACCCCGAGATCTAGTCCTTTTTTATTTGGCCATGGCTAGCTACTGGGTATTGCGTAGTTCTTTTTGAGATAGATTGGCCAGTTTTATTCCCATACCTTCAAACTGCTATTCAGCAATAGCACTGGTATTTCCCATCTGTGAATCCTTCAAGTTGTGAATCCTTAATTTCCAGTTCCGTAGCCTTCAGGGGTTTTTAAGCACTTCTCTTGTGCAAGGGATTTTTCCCCCTCAATTTGAGTCAGCCAGCAGCTGCGGTATACCTACGCAGTGGGTGCAATGCCTCTGGTTTTCTGTTTCTCGTACGCTTTCTCTCCTACTTGCGATGTCTTTCCTGAGGTCATGTGGGGCAGGCTCGGTGGGCAGGTACAAATTGGTCTCATCAGCCAGTCTCAGGTATCTGCTTATATTTTGGCAATGTAAATTCAAAGCAAGATCTATTTTTTCTTACCTTTCTCAATTTATACCATAATGAGTCTGCTTATTCAACTGCTGAAAATCAGCCTGCATGTGCATGTGCTGACCTTGGACAGTCAGAATGTATATGCTCCTCCAAAATACCATTCTGTGAACTAACCTCGCACTTAGTCTTCTCCACATATATCCCAAGAGAAAGGGGGTGACGTGACGTTCTGTGAATTGGATCTTAACAGTGCGTACTGTACGCCATTCCCAATTATAAGCCAGTATTTATCGGTTTTATAATTGAGATGAGATTCACTTACATTTTCTTGATTGGCATATAGTTGGTTTTGACAAAATAATTGAGAGCAAATACACCCCAAACCACCGTGCTAATTATTGAACAGCCTCATCTCTCTCAAGCAAGGGAAACAGAGTACATAATTTGAGTGGCGGAAGGGGAAATATGTCGGTTGAAAAATATGTTTTTATGAGCTGATACTGGATCTGACAATACAGATGTAGGCAAGAATGAAAGGAATCCCACTTCAGTTTTAAAAAAGGTATCTTTTCACAGAGAACATGTCTCTTCTGGGAACCTTTAATTTAATGTACATTGGTTTCCTATTTTAAGAAAACAATTTGCTGTTAAACACTATGCCAGCCAGACTTTCATTTTGTAAGCAAAAACTCTTTGTCCTGAAGTATTTTAACAGCCTAAAGAGCAGGAAATTGCCTGTGACATTTCGGTTTTTCCATTCTAAGGGAAAAATGGTCCAAGATCTAAAAATAGCTCTCTCCTGAAAAACACCCTCCCTCTCATCATTGTAATATACCATAAGCCATGTGACAACAAAGACATTTCTTTCTGAGCCTAGAGTTGTTTTTAATCAGCTAAATAGGCAATTAAGTCTTCATGTAAAACTGCTGACTTAAATAAAAATTTTGTTTCCTGACTTAACTCGACTAATTTGATGACCTACTCTGCGGTACAATGTCTCCCGTTCCTCCCTCTTCCTTTACCTGAACACAAATGATGTTGGTCAGAATTGCATATTCACTCAGGGAAAAAAATCTCAGTAGAATTTGTGCTTTCAGCCTGCTTTACTATAAGGCAGTTTTCAGCTCCATCCACTAGTTGAGCATCCATCTTTGAGAGGAATATCGAACATATATTCATACACATTTTGGTCTGTGGCCATGAATGGACAGGCGAGGTAGACGGTACACATAAATATGGTTAACAAAATGCATCATGTGGTAGAGTGATGCCAAGGAGTATGTTATGGAGGTCAAAGATGGGTGCCTTATCATTACACCTAGATACCCGACAGAACTCAAAGGGAGCCTTGGTATTCAGATCATTCCCCCAGCAGTGAATTCAGACATGTGAGTGAATCACAAGATACTTGTTCATTGTCAACTCAGAAAAAAATATAGTGAGACTGGTTTATGTGTAGACTGAGGCGAGCATGGAGACATTCCTAGACAGGGTGGAGCCCACAAGGCAGGCAGTGCTGTCACTGGGGAGGCAGCAGGTCCCAGTTTGCACTGAAGCTGGAGATGGAGTTTCGCGATACAATCTCTTCAGTGGTGAAATTTGCTTAAGAGGTTCTTACCCCTTATCTTTCTACCTCAAGGCCCTGACCATTCACTTCATCTGCCTTACAGCTTGCTGCCTGTCCTCAACTACGCAACTACAAATGATTGTGGGGCCAGGCTATAGTGTAGGTCCCTACAGGAATCTAGGTTAAAAATAGCCTTCCAAAAAAGTTTTGCATTTTTGAGTTTTAAATTGAAATCATTTCAGCTGCCTGATTCTGCAGACAACCCTAAAAATAGCTATACAAGCACAACTGACATGGTAACAAACTGACCTACTGAAAGGTAACTTAGCTTCTCAAATTCTAAACCAAATGTGTTGTGAAAATATGCACAAAGAAACTATGTCTCCTTGCTGGCGAAGCAAAAGCACAGGAGCTTTACTTTCCTCCAATACCAAAATCTTAATGAATGCAAACATTCACTAAAATTTAATGAATCACGCAGCCTTGAGGGATCAAGGTTAGACAAGCTCATTCCCATTGAAATCAATGGAAGCTTTGCCTCTCCCTTGTTATGAGCTAAGATTTTTCTCTTTCTCCTATCTTTTCTTCAGGGAAGGACTGGGAGTTTTAATATAGCCTGGTATTTGACCATAGACTATGTTTTATCATATATCAACATATCATCCAGACCATGTGACTGTCGATAGACTCCTGTATTAGAGACCTAAGTAGGACAGTGGGAGAGGATGCCAAGAGCTCCATCTAGATCACCCCTCTGTCCTGAGATAGGCTCACTCATACCTACAGGTTTCATGGCACTGTTTGCCTAAACTTATTTTTGATAAAATGTTATTTTAAAAGCCCTCACATCTCCTTAGGTAATCCATTGCAGTGTTCAGCTGGGGAATTTCCTCACATCTAGCCTACGTTTGACACACCGCCAGTGTTTCATAGCCACATATCGGGACAGATGAACATAATCCCCGGTGGAAATGGCTGTGGCAGCAACGCCAAAACTCACCATGTGTCTGATGTTCGTTCCTTTTTCTTTTAGCCAAGAAGAATAAATGTAAATTGAACCCAATCATTTAGTGAATAGAGCTAACAAATACATTTTGGGTTATTGACATTTATGTGCATACATGAACTGAAAAAAGTGGAAGAATCAGTCATTTTCTGTTAAAGTTCAAATTCCTTGCCAGGGAATATTGGTGGTTTATTAGCTCGCGGAAATGCTGGCATAAACACATGGATAGATCTCTTTTTCCTTGTAAGTACAATAAGATAAAATCTAATATTATTGTAGGCCCTGTGGGAAGAGATAAATGTGGAAGTCAATAGAACTGTTAAAAATGAAACCTACGAACATTGTGAAGGATGTATTGTAGAAATCAAACCAGAAACAATATACAATAAACAAGCTATTAAATCACTTGCCTTCATTGAAACACCACTTGAAAGTGCTTTACAGCATTGTAAACAGTCAAAAGATAAATCCTTGCAGCAGATGAAAAAATTACCAATGATGAGACAAGCTGCTCTTTCAGAAGGGACTGGAAGACTGGAGAGGAAATGAAGGTGCTGTAGAGAGTCTGTATAGACAGGCAATACAGCAAAGTCCAGACCATATGGAAGATGTGGAGGAAAAACTGACTGCTAGGACAAGTTGAGGTAGCCACAAGCAACAAGACCTGGTTTGCTGGCATTTTACCTTTCCTTGTAATCTACAAGAATTACTACATTTTTGTTACATTTTCTCTTCTTCTTTCTCTGAATCCATGAGTATTTTGCAAAATGGAGCACAAATAAAAGAGTAAAACTAAATCACGTAGATTCCTGTAGCATTTCTTTAAAAGTAATGACTTTTTGAGCAACCTGTTTTCAAGAGATCATCAGTTTGTCAACACTATTTACTCATTCCTCTCGATCTCTTAATTTTTTTTCAATTGCCCTTATTGCAGTGTTTGGGACATTTCTCTTTTTTTTTTAATGTCACTGGCATATGAAATGCCACTTACATGACAGATTCATTTCACTTAACTATCCAGCTTAGGTGAAGTTTGGTTGTGTACGCCGGAGTTAGCAACTGTAGTTCTTACAGCCATTTTAGTGGGTTAAGCGAAACAGGTTTTTAGGGAGCACGTCATCTCCCAGCCATTCAAGGCACCTATTTTGGAAAAAGGCTGTCTTTGTCTCTAGATTGTCTATAAATGGAGCCTGAAGTGACCGGTCTAGGTATAGATGTCTACATCAGGTCAAATGACTCATACCCTGAAAGTTGTACTGAATATTTCCGGTTACCAAGAGCACTGATTTTGACAGCAGTTTTGTAATAACTTGTAGTCATTTCTGTCTTTTGCAATACCTTTGGATTCGGTGAAGTGGCTGATGAAGAAGCAAACACTGGCAGACTTTTTGGCTCTGCCTAAGTGAGGAACTAAGAGCGCACCTTGCCCACAGGCAAACATGTTGCAACATAAAATGCAAATAGCTTGAAAAAATAGAAGCATTAAAGACACAGCTCTTTCTATGCCCTAAAGGAAGAGGAGAAACTGGCAAGACCTTTGTAAGACAATTCAGGGAAGACTCATTTGACACAACCATGATGACAGTAATATTATTGGTATTAAAAGCCTTGACTTGTCACAAAATATACTTTGCTAGAGATGTAATTAAATAATGGACAAAATAGTTTAGTACCAACAAGGAAACAAGTTCACATTTAACACGTGTTATTTCACGTTTTTCTAACAGGACAGTTAATTCAGTCAGCTCTTTGAGCATGGTGAATCTCTTACACAGAAAATAAATTAATCAATAATGTTTGTATATACAAAAGAGGACAACTGGTAAGACTTAACCACAGTTGCTGCTCAACAGCAATTATCTCAAAGATGAATCTCTGGTTATATGTGACAACTAAGACGGTAATTCAGCTGGTTCATATAACAAAATAGTGTGGCTACTATAGTCTAAAATTAAATTCAGCAGTTCCTTGACTATAAAATCACTCGTGCTGCTATCCTTATCCCTTGACTATGCTCTTGTTCTGAAACAGCACAGGAGGGATTTATCCTGTCAGGATTTTGTGATAGTGTTTGAGGTCACTGGAAATCTGTACGAGAGAGAAAAAATCCCACTTAGGAGCAGGAGGATGACAGCTACAATCCCGATAGGAATGGCAGCACCAGCTTCCTGCGCCACTGGGCTGGAGGGCATGTAGTAAGAGGGAGGAAAAGCAATGCTCTGGTTGTGCACTACAGAATAGAAATTCCAGCTCACGGGAACCAGGACGCACAGACTAGCGGATATGTAGAAGAAGCCACCCACCAGGAAGAAACGGGTAATGAGAGTTTTGCGAGTGATTCCCATATAAACATTTCTCAGACCAAATATTGTGGCAGTCAGTCCCAGCAAGCCCACAAACATGGCGATCAACAGGAGACCCTGAGCAGCATAAATTTCGTGGGGGATGGAGGAGTCATAGCCACTGAATTTATGGCAGAACTGTTCTTTATAGCCAGGCGAGATGTGAAGGTAACTGATGAAGCAGACTTTCCAAATCCCCACCCAGGCAATGCCAGAGGAGATGATGGTGGTGTTGTCCACGTGCCACACTCTCCATTCCACAATTCCCATTGAAACAGTGCACAGGATCCAGCCTACCGTACCCAGAGCAAAGGCGGCGAGCTGGAGGTGTGAGGTGCTGACCAGGGACCTCATCCTCTGCAGGTCTCCTACTCTGTCGCAGACATGGTTGCCATGTGAAGAGAGAGAGGCACTGGAAAGAAACACAGCATACAATTATGAAGGCAATTATTATTTGGGTGAATAGATGAACCTGTTTGAAAAAAAAATAAGCAGGAGAGGATATGTGTACAGAGGGAGGATGCTAGTCATCTTTCCCCAGCTGTAATGAATTGTTGACATTTAATGCCCGTAGACAAATAACATTTAGGTTTTAATTCTGTATATGTCACTGTATCACAAGGAGAAGAAAGGGTCTCTGATTAGCTCCCATTACAATCTCCTTTTTGCATTCACAAAAGGAAAATTCACATCTTTTCCCAAGTTATTCTCTTCCTTGATAATTAACCATTATGTTCAAAGATCCTTATACACATTACATATCATCAGGAGCCCTAGGGTTACTGGCTAGTAGAAACCAAACCTGGCAAAACCCTCAGTATCCTGGCTGCTGCAAGAGATCCTAGGAAGCAGCTGGAAAAGCCTGCCTCCTCTCCCCTGGTCGCTGTGTTTTTGGGGCAGCAGCCCAACCTGAACAGACTTCTGCTTTGGTGCTGCCCTTACCAAGAATTGCTGGGACCAGCGTTAAACAGAAAATGCCGTAGTTCAGAGGCATGAGCAAATCCAGGCCACAAAGTCTAATAACGACCACTGAATTTTGACCATTTTCAGATGATTTAACCATGAATGCATTAGCAGAAACACTTGAATTAATCAGAAATGTAATGCTTTGTGCAGGACCTGGAGCCTGGATGTGCTGCCATTGCTTTCCCACCCTCAAACTTTAACCAAGATTTCTTTAGTGCTTTACCTTTGCAAATCACAGTCATTCATAACCTGCCCAACTTCTTCAGTTCACGTCATCCTAACGCTGTGGTGGAAAAGATTTTAGTCATTTAGCCTAGCAAAAGATTTTAGGTTTGTTTGCTGACTGTACATTCTGAATGCGAATTAGAGTTTTGTTCTAATAAAAAAAAACCCAAACTGTTAGTTTCCCACATCTTTTGTACAGTCTTCTGATTATAGGAATGATCTGTGATGAGAGATGTGGCCTGGAATTTATTGTGTAGATCTGAAAGGTTCTAGGGATCTTGATATTTTATGAGTTATCTAAAATACCTTTTCTCTCCTGTTCCCATTGCATTCAAGAGGGAAGAAATACCATACCAAGTTCACTCTAATAATAAGAAGATAGATCTGCGACTATGTTTTGTTACTAAGGCAATAACTTTTCTATTTATCTTAAGCTAACAGATTCAGTTGGTGATACAATCTAGTTGAAAAATCCATGTGTGGAAATCTTAAATAAAAAATATTTTCATAACAGTATGGCCTTAAGCAAACACTGTCCATCTTCTCACACTGGTGCCCACTATACACTTACTTCAGTCCTGACGCTGTTGCCAGTGTAAGAGGATGGGACACAGTGGTTTTTGATGCCGGCCAAACATGGCAACATCTGCAATTTTATCATTTTGGCCTCCCAGTTCAACTATGTATCTCTGATAGGACCTGTTTCATGTGGGACGTATTCATCTCCATTACTGCAAATGTACGTTTAATCCTTTCCTGCATGGAGGAAATTGCTCTGGAATAGCCTCCTGTGTGTTTATCTACTTAAAATGAAACCAATTTATAAATGCTTTCTCAATCTGCTACATTATTTACAAAGTGATTATAAACCCCCCTATCCAATTAACAGTTGTTACCAGCCATACAGCATAGCAGCCCCACAGGAAATGGTGAATGTTTTCTTTCTGTCCTGGTTCTACATCAAAATAGTGTTGTTTTCGTATGAGTCTCGTGATGGGAAGATGCGAGACAGAAAAAAGTACGATCAAAGGAGTCCTGCGCTGACTCCCTTCTGCCTCTGTTTGAATCAGCTGAGCACACAGAGGTCAAATCTGAACCACATTAAAATACCATTTTGTACAGAGCCCGTATTTCTGTCACACTTTTCATATACGTTATAAACATTCATTTAAACAACTTGCTGATACCAAGGTCATAAAAGATGGGCAAGCAGGCCGATCCGTGTCACTGAGAGCTATTCAGAGTACGGTATCAGTGTATATCTTCATGGATTGAATGTACCCACCTGTCTGCTCACAGAATTAAATGAGACTGTATCCGTGATTACTGAGCCCCCTGGCAAACCTTCATGTGCTCAGCTACTTACAACGGTGCCCAGAATTGAATTATAAAACTAAAAATAGGAAAAGTTCTTTTTCCCTCATGAGATTCGTGAAAAACACAGAACAAGCAAACATGCAAGATGAAAGAATTCAAGACTTACAAAAAAACTGTGAAAACACTGGAGAATAACCAGCTAACAAAGATGGGCTTTAGATGAGGTACCAAATGTCTAGACAGAAAAAATTGCTTAGGTAGGAAATGATTCATTTTGGCTCATTTCTCCACACCCTGCCCACTGGAGCTTATGTGATCTAACCTGGTATCACTGACTTAGAGAAAAACCAAGGTGAAAAAGAAGTACGTTTGAGATCAATGATGAAATGGAATGACAGTTCTCACACTTGCCTGTTTTGGAAAAATCAGACAGAAGCCTATGCTTATGGCTTCTTGGTATTAAGATTCAGCAAGAAAATAAGGAACAAAATATCAAGGTGAAATAGTTACAGGAATTTGCTTGCCGTATGAAAACATGTTAAAATTAAAACAGAGATCTAGTTCCCGATGCCAGTATCATCACAAATATTAACAAGCAGACGATAGGTTTTGCTGGTATTGTGAAATGAGAACAGAGACGTATCGCCAGCCAGAAGCGTTGGTTCTAAGGGAAGACTTTGGATAAGAACATGCTTAGTCTCAAGTTTCTGACATAAAGGCTAAGCCT
>NW_009620540.1:24201-28099 GCF_000690535.1 Cariama cristata | reverse complement strand
TATTTTTTTTAAATTTTATATTTTTAATTTTTTTTGGCCTTTTTTTCCCTAGTTTTGGTCGATTTGTCTGTCGCTCCTATTGCCGGATGCTTATTCATTCACCGTTTTGAACACAGACCTCCGATTTAAAGACTTGATCCAAAGTGTGTCACACATAAACTGGACTCCCCCCCCCGCTTGGATTTTGTTCAGCTTTTGCTGTGTTCTGAGAGAAAGTTGAGAGAGCTCTGCTCTGGGGGGGGTTCACCGTTCCTCAGTAACTCAGAAATCCACAGCAGTTAGTTGTAAAATAAGGCTTATTTAACCTGTCACTTTTTCTTCTTACCAGCTAACCTCTAACCCTGTCAGTGAGTTACGTGTGTCAGTCCTCCCGAGGTAGCAAAGGTGATCACCTCCGTTATAAAGCCAAATCTTTCTGGTTTTGTCTGAAGGGGGGTAGAGATGCCATTTGGGAATGCTGTTCTGTTTAGAGTCCGCTTTGTAAAGCCATTGATGGGTGCATGTACTTGTGGAGAATTAAGTGTGCAGTGTTTTGAAGTCTGTTTCTCTAAAATGCCTATGAAAATAAAATTCAGCTAAATCCAGCTAGTACTGTAGCTAAAATACTTGGAACTGGGGTTTAGAAGCTATTCTCATGCCAATGTCACCTGTTTATGGATTTTAGTAAGTTTTTGGACATCAACAGGGTGATTCTGTGAATTGTTTTCATTCGTCTCTGCTTTGATAGATAGGCAGTATTTCCCCTTCTTCTGTGGAGGATCATTATTTTCAAACTTTTAAGTGTAACGTAAATAAATCTTGGAGAAAATAACTGTGAATATACTCGTTTGGGAGCTTCTACCTAATACATGCTTAAGTTTTGAGGTACGTCCTATATGTAATATATCCTGTTAGTGGAGCTTACAGGATCAAAACTCTTTGTAACTCAAAGTTAGATAATAGGATGCTGATAAGGTGTCTTTCTGAACCTATGTTAATATTTTATAGTTTGATGTGCCTAATACAGTTCTTGTGTAGAATATTGTGTGCTACTGTGCAGCTGAGCTAGCTACTTTGAGCTGTTAAATCATATAATTCTCTAAGGTTCCAAGTTGACTAATAAAACAATATAAATGTCCTGAAGTGGGTTGTATAGGAGCTATTTCTTCCTTTTCTTCCTCAGCCTCCTTTTTGTTACTGTTTGTTTTTTTTAAATTCTCCCTCTATTTTTATATGAATTCAGTGTAGGTGAGAGGTCTCGGGTTTTGGTGCTTGGAATTTGTTTTTTTCTGTGTGTTGTACAGCCAGAGTTGAGCTTCCACGTCGACTTTTTGCCCGGATATTTCAACTTTTTATACTATTACATTTAATGGTCACTTACAGTAGCTAGCTTGCTGTAGCCTTTGTCACTTTGCTTATCTTATCAACGTGGTTTTCTCTTATAATTAACTAGAAATGGGCCAGGTACAACTGTTCTACATGGGTTTCCTCCAGAACCATCAGTTGGTAGCGGTGTAACTACTGACCTCGCAGAGAGGGTGCTTACCTGGGCATCTTTGCGGGCATTCTTGTTCATTCCCATCATAAACTCAGTAGTAAAATGCAAGGACTATGAAACAGTTTCAGTACAAAGGCTCTCAGCCATGTGACACAGAGGTAGGTTTTTGAAATTATGCACAAAACTCATGTTTACAGCTACCATGCCGATTCATTTAGTCTGAGGATTTAGTGCTTTATCAGCTCAAAATTGTGACTGATGAAATACTGACTGTAACGTTATTTCTTAACAGTTCTTCTGACTCTCTGTTGCACTTTAAAACAAACTTGACGGTCTGATTTCACTCTGTTTTTCTGTGCACTTTAACACTGAGGGGAAATAGAGTGCAAGCATCTATACAACGTGTTCTTTCAAATGAAAAATATAAATAAAAAGGCTCTTTTTCGCCAAGCTAGTTCTTTGTTGTAATACTTGCAACAACAGTAAAGAGGTTAAAGTGATGCACATCACTTTAAAGGCCTGCATTTAAAAAAATACTTTGGTCTCGTGTATGGGTGCGGATACATGCTTTTTTACTTCCCGCAGGCTGAACAGCCTCAAAATGGGAAGGGAAGGTGCTCTAGGTTTGAAAGAAGAGGGGATATGGTTGTATGTAGGGAGGCAAGAGATCAGCACGTACAAACTCTCTGCGGCATGTGCAGATTATCATGGATTTTTGCAGACTTGTATCACTTAACCACTTATGTAGCTGACAGCAGGGTGTAAATGTACAAAGAAGTAGCTGTCTTTTTTGCAAACTTCCCAAGTTTGTATAACAGCTGATTTTCATGGCTCTGAATTTCCAGATGCAAACCTCTAAAATGAGTATCCTGATGGATGGATGGGTGAATGTTCATCTTGGAGGGACTGCAGCCCACAAAAATCGGGCTGGAGGATGGGTGTGACGTGTGAGCCATTCTCACTGAAATTTAGGCTAGTTTCACAGCTGACTACTGAGTTGACCAGGGGAGTAGTCGGCAAATTCTCTACTCTTAACCTGGACCAAGTTCTCAGCATATGAAAGGAGCTATGAAAGTAGAATTGAAAAACACCAGTATATGGATCTAAAACCGGTTGCCTAATTTTCCCATTTCTCAGCGATGCTGCTAGAAGGTAACAGTGGTAGATTTTTAGTTTGTTTGACCCTCAACTCTTGAGAATTCCTTTTGTGACCAGCAATTCGTAAAGTGCAATCACAGTTACAAAATTTTCTGCATGATTCAGGTGTGTGTCTAAATACTGGCTTGATAAAAGTGTTATAGCTGGGATTTAGTTGGTATAATTGTGTTGTAGTCCATCAAGAAATGCATCTCATAAAGAAACAAGGGCTCTTGTCCTGCCCACGAAATGAATCCAGTTGTTAAAACAAGGGGGGGAAAAAACCCTTCTTAGTACAAACCTTCTAGGGTTAAGCCTAGCTATTATAATGCGTCCTTGCAGCAGGATTTGTGTGTTCTGTATCAATAAATTGAATATACCTTTCTGCTGTTCTGCTCTAAATGTGAACCAAAAACTCCTGAATGTTTCAATGTTTCATTCGTTTCCTGAATGTACCACTGATCATGTGCAGGGATTTAGGACTTTCAAAATACTTTCTCTTTTAAGAGACCATAATATCTACATTGGTGATGCGTCTTTAAATGTACTTTGGATGGTGGCACAAGTAGCAATGGCTGTTTTCTAAAATGTTTACATCCTGTAAGGCTGACGCCGACTGATTCTTCCCATTTCATTCATTCTGTGGATTACTCCTCCCCATCCTCCTGCCATAAAGGTAGAAGTATTGGTAAGTCGGAGAAGCCTGCAAATTAAGAACTGGACCTATGAAACACGCGTGGGTGCTATGTCTTGAATGTTTTTTTGAATGAATTAAAAGTAAGGGAAGGTTATGGGAGTAGTTCTGGTTTGCACACCAGAATGCCAGGCGCCTCTGGGATCCCAGCGCTGTGGCTGGGAGGGAGCAGGACTCCCCCGGCGTGCCAGGAAGGGAGGAAAGGAGGAAGGGAGGTCCTCTCCTTGCCACCCGCCGAGATGGGCTTGCCATTTGTAGCGCTTGATGGCTTTCAGCAGTCTTGATTGACAAACAGCTCGGCTCTATGAACCAAACCCTCTGTGTCCACAGCGAGGTAGGAGTCTCAAGCGGGAATAGAGAGCAGTGATGTTTTTGTTGTGCTTTGGAGTGATGGACACTTCTCAGCTATTTATGTGACACTACTGGACTTGTTCTGCATATAATTTTTTTTCTGTCTCCTCTCTTGCTCTGCTATCCTTCAGACAAAACAGCTAATAAATACGTAGTCTGTATTTTTTTACCTAGTTGCTAAAATCAGTCCTGAAGCCCTAGCGTATGTAAGCGTGACCTTTGAAATATTTCCTCTCCCC
>NW_009620540.1:23878-24184 GCF_000690535.1 Cariama cristata | reverse complement strand
AGTGATTTGCCTTTACACCACTGTGTAAAAGTTGTGCTTTCTGTCGGAGGACTCGTTTGTCCGTCAACTGAGTCTATCGAACACTTTCCTAGCTTTTTTTATGGCTTTGAAGGGAAAAGCTTATCTTTTGCAAATACGATTTGCCAGTGCATTCTGTAGCAGCTGACATCTTCAGAGACTGCTTTCTCTATTAAACGTGCAGCTCTTGAAATTAGTCTTAATTTAAATGCAGTGTTTCTTTTTTATGTATGTCTCTACATCAGTCCTTTGTTGCTGAGGGCAGTTTGGAGTACGTGCAACTGAACA
>NW_009620540.1:22094-23847 GCF_000690535.1 Cariama cristata | reverse complement strand
TTCAGCTAAACGCTTAAAATGTCTAACTGAAGAATTTTCAAATTAAAGGTGCGATGCAATCTTACGTTTTTGTTTCCAGTTTATTTCATAATAGCTGGCAGTGAATGAAAAGCACTTTGGATGTGGTGTCAGGCACTTGGGTTTTCAAGTAGAGAGAAACTGAGACGTGGAGCTGAAGTGACCCGTGCAAAGTCACCCACCCCAGCCCGGAGCAGAGCGAAGTGCTCTGCCGGTGCATGATACCATCTGTAGAAAAGAGAGAAGCAAGCAACATTCATGTGAATATTAAAAAGCATATAAGGCAAAGACGAAGCAATTCAATCACGTATTTGAAACAGCCTATCTAAAGAAATATTTGGAGTTTCTGCAGAATTGCACTGCTAACAATAGAAACAAAACCAAAAACTAGCTATATGCTTTTGAATGAAACAGCTTTCCATGTCACTGGAGTGTGTTCACGATTTATTAATTAGTATGTTGCTTATGCATATGGCTATATTGACCCTTGTAAATGTGTGAAAATATATTTATGTGACTCATGGGGTTTCTTGGTTGAGGGGGGTGTCTTTTGAGAAAGACAACGGTGGATTATTCTTTCTGGAAGGTTTTTAGTACTGGAGGTGCCTCATAATTAGATGCAAGTGCAAGACGTAGTCAGGATTCTCAAGACTTCATCCTTCTGCCACTTACGTATTGCACTTGGACCTTTAGTTTCACCTAGAACAGAGCAAAGGGATGTAAAATTAGTTGGAGCCATATGTATTGCTCTCAGGGTTTATAGCTGTGCTAAGTAAAATATTAAAGGGTAAAAAAAGTAAATGAATTGATACTGAGCCAGATTTTTTCTGAGCTGTGCAAGCAGCCTTAAGCTGTCTCTGGACACCGAGCAGCTTTGATATTAAAAAAAAAAAAAAAGCAAATAAACAAAACAACAAAAATTTCCCATCTCTTCTCCCCTGCTTCTTTGGCTTTGCTGGGGTAGGGGTGATGCAGGGTCTGCCGCACATGCATAGTGGCCAGCAAAAAGAGGACACGAGCTGCACTTATCCTTGTGGGATTTAACATAAACAGAGCCCAGCTTCCGGGGAGTTTAAAAGGTGGCTTTAAACTGCTGTTTTACTGCATCACTTTGAACTTGGGTACAGTGATGTCACGAGCAGTTCGAGTCCCGACTGTGACAGATGTCCACAGAGATGGCTGTGTTGTCACTGGGTTGGTTTTGGTCTCTATGCAAATGTTTTCATGCGATTCCTTGGTTGCACCCTCATCCGGAGTAAATCCGAGTTTCTTCATCACGTCATTGTTGGATCAACTAAATTAAATACAAAGCGCTTGCGCGGGTATAGTTTACAAGTGCAGGGTAAACCTGTATGAGAACCATGGCATTATAGTTCAAGGACAGCAGTATCAGGATCCATCCACATCCATGCATATTGGTGCTTGTAGCAAAGAATATGAGAGGCACCAAAACTGTCTCGTCATGATGCTGGAAGTTCAATTTTGGGCTTATAAAAGTGTCCGCTGAAGTGTTTAAAACTATTGGTGGGAGTTTCTGAGAAAGGCATGCAGAAGAGGAATTGTAATATGAAAGTTTGACGGGGTTGTGTCATTTTGAGGAACCCTAGATGAATTTTGAGGTCCGGTAGTAGTTTCACATGACCTCATTGCAAGAATTTGGAGTTCCAGCTTGGCTGAGTGGGTCTAAAATAGGCAAACCAGCTAGAAGCGGAGTGGGTTGCTGCTGAAACCCGCC
>NW_009620540.1:9058-22063 GCF_000690535.1 Cariama cristata | reverse complement strand
GGCTGCGCTGGAAGCTGTTCTCTTCAGCAGTTGTGAATTGCTCGGTATCGAAGGGGCCAGTCGCAGAGTGCTGGCGGAAGGGACACCTTTGTTGGGGTGTGGGGAGCGTGCACTGGGGGGGAATCCTGTGAACTTGAGCCTGATCTGCTCGGAAGTCCTGACAGGCGCCTGGTGCTCAGGCTCTGCGCTTGTACCTGGTGTCCGTAAGGAGGGTGGTGGAGCACTGCTGAAAATTCCAAGGTATACGCATTAATCCCATCCAGTCCCTTCCCAGCCGTCAGTCACTGCCTCTGCTAATACGATTCTCAAGTACGCTGGCTGCTAGATACCTTACCTGTATCTCCAGGGAAGTGCTTTGTGTTACGTGGCCGGTTTTTGCACAGCATTTCTCCCTGCCATGGGGTTTGCACATTCCTTACCCAGTACAGTAATGACCAGAGCCTGGGCAAGGTAAATGGTCGTTGGCTGACTGGTTTAAGACATGTACTGCAAGTGAGTTAAATCTATTTCTCTCATCTCAGATACTCATAATAAAGCTTTGAAGGGATGTATCAAAACCTAAAATCACATGTTGATTTGGTAAGGAAAAAAAACTTAGCTGCTATTGCCTACGGTTGGTGCCTTTATTCTGGTTTGCTTTTTACTCGTGTATCTTGGGGGAGGAAGAGGACGTCAGCACTACTGGAATTTTCCCTTCCCTGTCAAATTTAATTCTGTTTGTGGCTAGATCCTCATCCCCGAGCATCTCTGCCGAGCTGCCCAGAAGGAGCAGCCGAGGATTGCCGGGCTGAAGGGGAATCCCCCGTGGCACCAAGCCAACCCAGTCGGTGCTGCGGCACCTGCCTCCCTCCCCTGCCTGCCTGCGGGCAGCACGCCAGCCGTAGGAGGGGGCACAGCCCGAACCGGCGGCACTCCGGCAAGCCTAGGAAGGCTGAGCAGCTCTTGAGGTGCGTCCTAATTGACGTACAGCAGCCCAGTAGCTGCTCTAGTTTGAGCTGGAGATGATTCTGCACTCCTCTTTCCCTTGCTGTTTTCCAGCAGGAGCTGAACTTTGCGTAGCCTGGCTCTGCTGTGTGTTTATATCACGGGGGGCCCTAACATGGCTGGAGATCCGTCTTGAATGCGGGTGGCAAATGGCATTTGGTTTATCTTTATTTTTTAAAAAAAATCGATTCTTCAGATTGGTTACATTTTGGTGATTGTCTTAGAGCAGAAATTGCATCATGTCTTTGAGCCTTCAGAGCAGCTTTGTTTGCCCGAGGAATGAAGTAGGCTGTTTGTCCAAGCATTTTTTGGCCTAGTCACGTTCCAGATAGCATCCGAAATGGAAATTCATGCCACGTTTGTCTCCTCCAGTAGTGACTTTGGGGGAAGCTTGTAATGTGAGCGTGGAGAACATCACATCCTTGCCATCACTGTGGAGCTAAGCATGAACGATGGGCTCTTGCAAGACTTGGGCGTTATCTTGAGCCTTGTCAAACCAATGCCTTCCCCAACAAATGAGGACGTTGTGACTGTGGAGGGCTGGTTTCTCTTCAGCTTTGCTGCACAAATCGAGTGCAGTAGAAACCTAAGGAGATGCATTTCTGCTCAAGGATCCCCAAATCTGCATGAGTACAGATCCAGAATACAGCACAAGAACTGGGAGGACACAACTCTTGGCAGTCTCGTTACAGTAGACGGCAATGGTCATTCTTTACTGTGGAGCGATGCAAGGCTTTGTATGGACTATACAGGTTTTTGAGATCAAAAAACTCCCAAAAACACAAACCCAAGTGTCTTGAAGAAGTGTTTGTGCATCTAGGAGCGAATGAAACTGACTGCTTTCGAAGGTGATTTGGACTTTGCTTCCACTTACTGCAAGAGGCTTCCCTTGCTCTCCCCTCCCTTCTTTCCATGGCTCTGCCCTCCTCCAAATGAGGTTTCCACTGGGTTAAGAGGTATGAAGGACTTCTCTCAGTGCTCCGCTGGATCATTTGGTTGGGAGCAGTGCAAGGCAGAGTTAACACCCTCATCTCCACCTGCTTTTTTTGATGAAAATGCCACATAGTGGGATATTCCTGTCCTAGGGGTACCATATGCAACATACCCTTCAAAAGCATCTGGTCCATTGTGCTGAAAATGAGATGTTACAGCCTTTGCTGTTCCTGCTTGTAAAGCCAGCAGAATGGTGTTTGTACTTGTAAATTTGCCTTTTATCTTTTAAAATTATATTCACAACGGTGTCCTTCTGTCACCTTCTTAAGCCTTTAATTACAGACCAGAATTGGGGAACTTAGTCCCAAGTTCATGGATCTCCCTACCCGTGGATTGTAGGCTTTCTGAAGTAGAGACTTTGCATTTTTACCTGCTGCAATGGAAATGTAGATTAAAGGTTAAGGTGGTAACGTTGATTGTGTATGCGTTGATAACTCGAGAGTATGGTCGAGTGCAGGCTGCCTCTCTGGAAGGGGAAAGGGAGGCAGGGGAAGGTCTGTTGGGTACCGTGCACAGCAAGTGACTCCCAGATGTCACTTGTGGTGACTCCCGTGAAATCCAGTGGCTGCTTACACGTGGTTGCCTGTACTTACGCTAGAAATAGGTTGGAGTCTCACTGTAGACCCCGTGGCTATATTAAGGATGTCGTATATGCATTTGGGAACACAGCTTAATGCAGTAACCATACTAGGAAACAGATGAGAGTCCCTGGTTATCAAGCAGGCAGTAATGTAGAGCGTGATGTCATGAAAGTCATGAAGAGATACAGGGGAGCTGTAATCCACAGCTAACAAGGCAGCGTGCGTTAACGGCGATGTGATGTCATGTGCTGAAAGTTTCTGGGACTATCAGAAATAGAAACAGGGATGACCGCAGGAGAATAGGTCCAAGGCGCATGGTCTGAAGAGTTTGTGGGAGAAGCGGCGATCTACTTGCTTACGTGTGACTGCTGAAAACAAAGGACTGATAGCAGCAAACCACGGCACGAGGCTCCAGCAGAAGTACGCAGACAGCCAGGAGGCACCTGCTTGAGCAGATGGCACCCGTGGAAGGGGGGAGAAGGGCAGCAGGGCTCAGAGCCGCCCCGGGAACGCCGAGGACAAGGCAGAACGGTACGGTACAGTTGAAGCTATAGGATGTGTAATATCCCTACCCAAGCCCCTGATGGTGCCTTATCATAAACGCTGTCAAAGACGTGGTTATGTACTACGGGAACCAACCTAGCCACCTGCATGTTAGGTTTTCTGCTAGACATTCACCTGCAGGTGCCTTCTTAGCCATCTAGGTAAGTATTGCAGTGTTAGCGGTGGTGGTTGATTACCTACGGCATGTTGCTCTTCCACTGTTTCTCGCTACGTAGCAATTTTTTTGGAGGATAAGTATAGGTCATGTGGATTGTCTTTTACTAATATTAGTACTTACTCAGGCTAGTGCTTTGATTTGCTTATGCATTGTGGTGTAGACAGTGGTAAGATTAACGATATACAACTTCTGCGAGTTGTATCTTCTGGTCTTTCATGCAGCTAAACACAAATTAGCTGAGGACACTTACTCCCTTAGCCCCTCTCTCCAGATGCATTCAGATTGGCCTCCCTAATTCTGACTGCTCATCTACGTGCCGATAGTATCACAGAGGCTGCAGTGTGATATAACTGCGTTGGTGCAGACCAGCTGAGGCCCACTCATCTCCTTCAGGTATATAACAAGACTCGGAAAGGGGGCTCACCCACGCTGCTTGCATCAGGCAAATGTTTATTCTGTGTTTTGGTAACAGAATCTGAGGAAAGAGATGTAAAAACTGTAGCGTTACGGTGCATTTTCAGGGTAGTTCAGTGGATGTTTGGAGAGTGATTCAGGAGCTGGAATTTTCCTTAAAATTACAAAGACACTTGAAAAACAAACGAGGAATAGGTTTTTAGTCCTTCTGTCATGCTTTTGTGGTAGTGAGCTGTTTTAGGTGGAATGTAGCTTTACTAAGGTCACCTTTCCACTTCTCCCTCCCCGTATACTGACACAGTTACGTGCTCACTGACTCTCAAGGCTGTAGTATGCCTGGATGGGGCCCGACATCCTCACAAGGGGACTAAGGTTTGAGAAGAGACCTCTGTGCAGCAGCCAGCGCCTTGGAAAAGTGCCCCATTAATAACCCGGAGGGGCCTTGGAGAGCGGTACCCTCTCCCCGGGGGCGGGGGGCTGCCTCACTGGTTAACTGCAAACCGGCAAGTTCTTCAGGAGGAGATGGCAAGTCAGAGTGGAAGGGGGCAGGCTGAGAGGCTATGGGCAAAGAGTTGCAGGTAATTTTAATGCTTCTAAAAGCTGTACAAGCTGGTGGTAGTTTCTACTGCCTGTACTGTATGCAGGAGAATTGGGTACGATGCAGCAGTGAGCGTGCACGTGGCAGTGAAGTTGGGAGAAGCCCCACAAGCCTAGTTCATCCTCCTTTTGCACACCTGTATTTTCTGTGGGATTCTCAAATCTCTTAGAACGTAAAGCTGTCTTAATTTTGACCTGAATTTTATTTTGTGGAATCAACGTTCTTTCACAAGCGATTCAGTGTGTTAATATACCTCTGACCACATAAGCACCGAAATGATGTTGCTGCGGTTGCAGTTACGGAGGGTTAGGAGCCTGTGCTCTGCTGTTTCCTAAATGAGCTCTTCAATTTAACCAAGCTTTCTATGACTTGCAAACCTGGCCAGTTTTATTCCGTGATAGCTTCCCTGTGGAGCTGTTTTGACCGAACTTTTGCCCAGTATCTTGGTACTGGCCGCAGCGAAGAGGAGAGCATTGCGGTTCTGTATCAGAGTTTTTTGAAAAGCAGAGAGGAAAGACCAGTCTTGCCCAAAAAAGAGCAAACGAAAAGTAGAAGCCAGTTGACTCTTCTGCCACCATATTAAAGTGTTTTTCTTCTGCATCTATTGCTATTTCCACCTCCCCCTCAAATCTCTTCTGTACCCCCAAGGAAGCTTTGTCCAATTCCCCGTTTGCCTCGTCTCCATCCTGCCCTTGAGGAGGATGAAGGGATGGATGTCCCACCTCCTGGGGTGAGACCAGATGCCGTTTCTGTCTCGGTGTGAGGTTTAGGTGCTGCTTTGCTCTGCGCCTTTGGTCTGCTGCATAGCTCAGAGCCAGAGCTGACTCTAAACCGTGCTGGCTGCTGCAGCTGCGAGCATTTTCCTTCCCTCAGCTCCCTCCTGCTTTGCTTCATCTTCCTATGCGTGCTCTTGCAAACTTCCTTTGCGAAGAGGATAAGGCAAAAAACCCAAAAAGACCTCACGCTCTGCACAAGTACTAGCTTCTCCCTATGGAGACCAGCCCCTTTCTGCAGAGAACCTCGTCTCCCGCGGCGCAGCCGTGCTCCTTGGCCCTCCTTGCTCCAAAACGTGTCCGTAGGTGGGTGCTGAGATGAGCCGCCTCGCTGGCCGACGGAGATAACGGGGCAGGCAGGGGCCTCCTGTGCTGGTGAGGAAGGGCACAGATAGCAGAGCATGTAGCTGCTGTACCCTCTGGGTTTGGGGTGGAGCTGCTTTTATTTCACTTACGTTCCCCCCCCCCCGCCTTTTTTTTTTTGTGGCGAGAGCCCTATGTGTGTGTGTGAAGCAGATGACTTGAGAAACCTGTGTGTTTGCCCCCAAATTGACATCACTGGAGAATCCTGATAGCTGAATACTGTTACAGTAAGAACATACACGTTTGCCTTTAAAACAACTTTCTCGCTGTCTAAATGTAAAAGTAAAGGGTTTTTTTTTGTAGTTTGTTTTGGTTGTTTTGGTTCTTTTTTTTTCCCCCCAATGGAATAGATATGTATGGGATCAGGAGCGTTTGACCTGGTCTTTGGTTTCTTCTAACCAGCCTAAAATTCTTCTGGAAGACTTTTGTGAGGTCATTCCCTATCATAATTCTTCTAGGAAAATTGTAGAGTCTTGGAAAATGTATTTCCTGTCTAACGCTGCTCCTCCTACTCTCAATGAATCACTTGTACTCTCCTGTTGCTTTGGGCTGACTTCCCTGTTGATCTCAGTGCCTGGGATTTAATTAGAAATCTAGGGATGTTATTTGGAGCTATAAAATTGCATAGGATTCTTCTCTGTGTGGCGGGATTACAGTAATAAAAAAAAAATAAAGAGAATTAAATATTTGCATATTAACTGTCCTTGGTGTGAACGGAAGAGTTGCTTCATGTTTCTGCATGCGCCGCTCTTGCAGGCTTCTTTTTACCCCATCCTCAGCGTGAAGCAGCACACCCTTGCTTTCCAAACCTGTAAAGAGCTCTCGTGCACGGGACGGGATCTGCGGCGCACACAGAAGGATGAGAGGATGAGTTTTCCTTGGCTGTTTCATAGGAGAGAAATAACCCCCAGAAGTTCTCTGTTCTGTTCCCCGAATGGGTGGACCCTATCTGTGGAGTCACAGTCCTCCGGGGCAGAGCTGCCCCAGAGCCCAGGAAAACTCACGGTGGCTCCTAAGGGACTTGAATCCCATAAGGCTGACCTGGCTTTAGGGAGGAAAGGAGCAGTTTTGTTGGGGCTGGGGAGTATTTAGGGGCTCTTTTGAATTGATGCTGTTGTTTTGTGTCCGTTGAAGATAGCACCTGCACAGAGCGATGCTCTCTTTAAAAACAACAACAAAACCCTGGGGGCCGTAACTTGGCTGTACGCACCCCTGGGGCTGCCCAGCGTTGACTGTCGGGTCCTGTGCTGCTCAGGCCCACGGGGATGTTATCTTCACCTCTCCCTTCGAGCCTCTGTGCTGCAAGGGGGCAAGGGAGGTAAGGGGCACACTGCTGTGGCAGCAGCTGTGTTCGCTGAACATCATCTGCGCATCCCTTGTAATTCCCCCAGAAGGGAGTTGCCTGCCTGGAGAAGATCTTCCCCTAAAGTATCATTGTCAAGCTGCCCTAATGAGGAGGGCAGAGGGTGGACTCCAGCAAGACCTGGGTTAGGATCACCGGTACCTACTTTAGGTTTCAGGAGTGTCTGAGCAGATGGTGATCTCTCCATGCTTGAAAAGCTCGAATAATTTTTGCGTGCAGAAAGAAGCTATTTTAACAACTGATGGTATGCTGTAATAGTGCACGAGTTGTGTGGAGCGGCAAAAGTTATAGGTTAGTTTAAATAGATCCGTTTCATATTTTTTAGAATGCTTATTGCTTGCATTTACCAAAGACGATGCTACTTCTAACAACCAAATTGGTGAAAACCGGATTAATGTTTTTGAACTGTTTACATTGTTTATAGAACAACACAAAGGTAGGCAGTTGAAGCAAAGTCAAATACCCGTGTTTCTGAAACCCTGCTAACCATACCAGCAAAAGTAGGGATCAGACGCTGAAGATAACCTTTTGTATACTTGCCAGTTTACTGGAATACCTCTCATTTTTGCCTGATCTGTGTCATCCTTTGCTTGTGAGTGAAATCTTTAACCACCCTGCAGAATGTCTTACACGCGTTTTGCATTGTTCTCTTTCCAGGTTAAAGAACTCGTCCTTGACAACTGTAGGTCATACGAAGGCAAAATTGAAGGCCTTACAGATGAGTTTGAAGAGCTGGAATTCTTAAGTACAATCAACGTAGGCTTAACCTCAGTTGCAAACTTACCAAAGTTAAACAAACTTAAGAAGGTAAATAAAATGTTCTGTGCCATGTCCCTCCTTCTTTGCCCTATACATGTAAAATAGTTATTCGTATAAAAACGTAATTTTGCTGACCAGACTGCTTTGTGATACATGTTTGCACTAAAAACTCAAGGTGTTTATGTGCCTTTCAGCTCGAGCTAAGCGACAACAGAATCTCAGGAGGACTGGAAGTGTTGGCAGAAAAGTGTCCGAACCTCACACATCTAAATCTAAGCGGCAACAAAATAAAAGATCTCGGTACAATAGAACCTCTGGTAAGTTGATGCTGCACAGGGTGAAATCCAACCCCATTTTTGTGACGAATGGTGGCATTATGGGCTTGGGAGAGTCCGAAGCAGCTTGCAGTGAAGTGGTTTTGGTGTTTATCTCTCTGGCCAGGTTGCCGGAGGGCTCGTCCTGGCCCCGGGGCTGTGCCCGCAGCGTGATCGGCTGCTTCCCTCTAGCGGCTACGGCTCCGCCGTGGGGGCCAGGCTCTCCCCACGAGTGCTGCGGGAAGCACCGTGGCTTTCCACAGCGGCCGTGGGCTTGTGGGTCTGTCTCCCAGACCCTCTGCTTGAGCTCGGTGTGTTTTCCCCAAAGCCTTGGGTCTAAAATCACCAGCCACCGCTTCTGCCCGCGGGGCACAGTATGTGGTGGTAGGGGGCCTGCGGCAGCACCGTCTGCCTCCGTGCTGGGCTTGCTTGCTGCAGCTGGGCAGAGGTTGCTGAGCTTCCAGCTTAGTCCTGCTGGTTTCTGTTACCGCTCCTGCTCACGGTCAGTATACTTCTTATTTCAAGTGCCGAGATCAAGTTTGTGAGGTCACGGTTCCAGGAAGCATCCAAGTGTCAGTTCTGGTAGTGCTGTTTTCTAGTTCTTGGTTTGTGTGCCCTTTGCTCTCCAGAAATTGGGAGTTTCGGCGCATGCTTGTTTCTCAAATATTTCCTCTTAAAATGTCTCAGGGAGCAGTGCTTGTCTCGGATGTGCTTTCCCCCAGCAGAAGCGGAGAGCAGAGCTGTTAAACTCATGTAGCAAATAGATGAGAGAGAAGGTTGTAACTGCTCCTCGTTTCAGGTTTATTGTTTTCTTGATGTCACCGTTGCTCTGCACACTAAACTGCAGAAGGGAGTTACTTCATAAGACCTGATACAAATCCTCAACTGCTTGTGCTTTTTATTGTTAGTACTTCGAAGTGCTGTGGGCAATGCAGACCACCTCCTCCACAAAAAAAAACCCCACCAAACTGCAAAAAAGCCCAAGCCAAACCAAAAAAAAACCCAAAACGAAACAGGAATTGAATTCCTGTTCAATTTCTACGCCTTTTTTCATTTTTCCAAAAGCTAAGGTACAATCATTAAAATTTTTAAAATCTCTCTTGGCAAAAATCTTGTGTCCAAAGAATAGTCTGTTTCTTCTTCCACTGAAAGTAGTCATTTAACTATTCCTGACTGCTGGCTCCAATATTTTACCTTGTGCTTTTGGGATAACTGACTGAACTATTATTTGTTTTTAGCTTGGCCCCTCGCAGCACGTGTGATTTTGCACCGTTACCTCTTTCCAAACTTCAGTCTTCTACTTGCGAGATGCTGAACTTGAGAGAGAGAGAGAGAGAGAGCGCGCATCTTCCACTCTCAGATAGCAAAGCAGCAATGACCCGGCGTGACAGATTTCTGTTCCACGCTAATTTAGTAGGCAGAGACCAAAATGACCCATTTGTCATGGGAAGCTTTTTGTGCGCATTAACTCTGGCTGGTGTTGCGTTCTCTGCTTTGTAGAGAATTACTGTAGCACCAAACTTCAGAGACTTTTCTTTCTTTGCAGAAAAAGTTAGAAAACCTGAAGAGTCTAGATCTTTTCAATTGCGAGGTAACCAACTTGAACGATTATAGAGAAAACGTATTCAAGCTCCTCCCGCAACTCACATACCTCGATGGCTACGATCGGGATGACAAAGAAGCACCGGACTCTGATGCAGAGGGCTACGTGGAGGGCTTAGACGACGAGGAGGAAGATGAAGATGGTATGTGAATTGTGCTACTTAGTGTACGTAAGTTAAAAGATCGATATGCTGCCTAGTACATTTTGCTTCCAGCTCTGACTTGTTGGCAAGAGAAGGGTGTTCTCAGCAGCTCCTTCCTGACTGATGTAAAGGAGAAGTACCTCAGTGTCCTCTGAAGGAACGAGGGGAAAGGAGATGGGCAGGGCCTGAAAGAGCTACTTTCTCAGTCTTATCTCTAGTGAAAGATCGGGACGACAAAGAAGCACCGGACTCTGATGCAGAGGGCTACGTGGAGGGCTTAGACGACGAGGAGGAAGATGAAGATGGTATGTGAATTTGTGCTACTCGGTGTATGTAAGTTGAAAGATTGATATGCTGCGTGGTACGGTTTGCTTCCAGCTCTGACTTGCTGGCAGGAGAAAGGTGTCCTCAGCAGCTCTTTCCGACTGATGCAAAGCAGAAGTATCTCGGTGTCCTCTGAAGGAACGAGGGGAGAGCAGATGCGCAGGGCCTGCAAGAGCTTCTTTCTCAGCCTTGCCACTAGTGAAAGGTGGGGAGTGAAAGAAGAGAGGGGCCAGGAGGAGGAGTAAGGCACTGAAAGAGTTCAGGGAGCAGTACACCCTGGGGGACGAGGACATAAGGCAGAAATGGGTAGGAAAGGGTGGCATGTGCGGGCTGCGGTTTTCCAGGAACCGTACCATCAGGGAAGTATGAGCAGTTGTGTAAAGCCTGATGGAGAAGAGCAGGGTGGGGAACCAGATTGGGCGTAGAAAAAAGTAGCCAGGTCAAGGAATTAAGTAAAGGAGCCAAGGCATTAATAGGAGTTTGTAGCTGCTTCATGAGGACAAGATGAACTTGTTGAGATGAGGCAGAAGAGAGGAGAGTGTATATATTGAAGTCTGCGTGTGGCAAGCTCTGTGAAAGGCACCAGTGAAGCAGCAAGCAAGTTTTTAATGTTAGGAAAATGCAGGGTGGGTCCCACTGTGCTGTAGGTGCCGTTCTGTCTCCCCGGCAGACTGCACTCGGAGGCATCAGTGTACCGGTCGGATGAGTATCCGGCTGAGTTTGGGGAATTTGCTAGACTCTTCAAACCCAGCTGCACAGCAAAAGCAGAATAGCTGGACTTGCACTTTTCCCTCGAGTGCTGAATGTGAGCTGTGGTGAGAGGGGCGAGTGCTGCAGCAGTGCCTGGCAGAGTGGTGCATTCAGCCAGCAGCACTTGGGTTCAGCAAGGACGGGTTCTCCTCGTCACAGCACTGCGTTCAAATACATGAAAAAGATCCAAAATACCGTTCCTGCAGCATGGAAAACACTTTCTGGTTTGTTGCTTGGGCTAGTTGCATTTAATCTCTTTCCTTTTGAAAAGAGATTGCAGACCCATAAGATGGATGGTGTGTGACCCTTTTGTATTGCTCTGGCAGCGTAAAGGCGAGGGGTGTCCCTCGGGGAGGGTTCCCAGTGCATGGTTGGCTTGTGAAGTTCTGCTCTATCCTTGGTGGGAGCAGATGGATGCTTGAAGATGAAGAGCTATGAGTGTCCCACGGGCTCAAAACCGCACATTAGTAGTGGGAGCTGGAGCAGCTGAAGCTAAAGGAGTCCTGAGGCTGCTGTGCCTTACTGTCAAGGTGCCCGCAGCCCTAGAGCGGCTCAGACCATGGGTGCAGCTGCCACACGACCCTGTCACTAGGCTAAAGAGGCACAGGACAAGGTCTAGTCCTGCCTAGCAGCTGGAGAACTGCCTTTAATTCTGTACTGCCCTTAAACGGTGCTTTCAGTTTGCTCCTTGTGTTGATAGGAGGTCACATTTCGGGTGGCAATGTTGAAAAGAAGTAAACTTTAAACGTCTGAGTGGTTAATCTTGTTTGACTGTGTAGAAGAGGAGTATGACGATGATGCTCAGGTAGTAGAAGATGAAGAAGACGAGGAGGAAGAGGAGGAAGGAGAAGAGGAGGATGTGAGTGGAGAAGAGGAGGTAAGGATTTATGCAGTTAATAATGGGTGTGGAGTGAAGATGTTCTAGCTGGGAATAGTTGGGCAAGAAGTGGACCAAATATTGGAGGCTTGTAGTACCTGAAGCGTGCGCTTGCTTTCTGACGTGAGCAGCACTGCAGTGGGGGATGGCTTTGAGGCGTGCCTGTCTATGAGCCAGCTGCCATCTAGTGACCATTGACATGAAATCCTTCTGTTGATGTCACTGATGTCAAAAATAACTCTAAGGAATGTCTGCAGACCTGGTTTGTGGGGCCTTTGAAGGGCTGGGGTTACAGCCTGCGTACAGACGAGAGAGTGGTACATGCATTGCCGACGCTGTGCTCTCAGAGCAGGGTTTCTCCTTGGGCGTCTACCTTGTGGTTCTTCAGGATGCTGAAATTCTCAGCGTAGTGCAGCTTCGGTGTGTAGGGACTGCTGAGCCAGTCAGAGTCTGCTGAGACTTCGCTGTTAGCAGAACCACTGGGATGGGGTTAAAATTTGGCTGTAGGAGGTCATACTATCTGTCCTCCGGCCCATCAGCCTTGGGTACTTAACTGCCACTCCTGGACCGTTCGTCAGCCTCTTCTCAAAACCAGCCGCAGCTCCTCAGGCTCTGGAGACGTCTGTTGGTGTTTTAACTCTCTCTGCCCCTAGAACACCTGCCTTCTCCTACTGACCAGTCGTCAAGTTTTACTAAACTCAGGACATCATAACAAAATTGGCAGCTACATGTAAAACAGTTTTCTCGCTGAAGACCTGAAGCTAGAAGTGGTTGCTATGATTGCCTGTCATTTTCTGCAATGAAACTTGGGCCAGAGTCCAGTTACACTGTAGCAAAAAACTGCACTTATGTAAGTGCGTGGGAAGTATCTGCCTTTCTGTTTGGTTTTTAAGATGCTTCAAGGACTTTCACTCTGTTGTAAAATGCTGTTGGATATTGCCGAATTGTGAAAGGTCCTGCACTGAAACTGGCTTTTTTAACCCTTCTTGTTTGTTTTTTTTTTTAAAATGCAGGAGGATGAAGAAGGCTACAACGATGGTGAGGTAGATGACGATGAAGACGAAGAAGAGCCCGGTATGGTGGCAATCCAGTTTTTGCTAGAGATAAAATAATAAAAATTTTTTTTTTTAAAAAAAGTAAAATACCATCTTCTAAAAAGCAGGCTCATGTTTGTATTCCTGCTCCTTTGATAGCAAGCCAGTTGCTAAAGTAGAAGCTTGTTGAACTTGTTCAACTTCTCAGCAGCATGAGGGAGCACTCCTGTAATTCAAGTTGTGTTTTATTTTCTAGATGAAGAACGGGGACAGAAAAGAAAACGAGAACCTGAAGACGAAGGGGATGAAGATGACTAAATTGAATAACCTATTTTGAAAATTTCCTATTGTGATTTGACTGTTTTTACCCTGTATTTTCCCCTCCCCACACCCCCAACCTTTTTTTTTCTTT